>NW_026923904.1:0-22574 GCF_032062105.1 Saccostrea cuccullata
TGCAGACTGGTGTTTCCCCAGCGTCTATTTAGCCCTAATAAGCCACTTTACCCGTTATGAAGAAATAGCTGTGTTACACAACCAACGTTCTTGAAAAGAAGACTCTGCATCTAGAAGTTTCATTCAAACTTTTTTTTCTTTTTCAGTGCATGTATATAATTGATATAGATGCTGTTTTTACTTTGATCTAGAAAAACCTTGACTTAAAAAAAAACAAACAAAAAACAAAAAAAAAAAAAAACAAAAACAAAAAAAAAAAAAAAAAAAACAAAAAAAAAAACTATTTAATTGAATGTGCTCGATTTGTAAACTTGGTGGAAAATTATGGACGGATCGAGGATTTTTTTTTTCCCGACCCAGGGATGTGAGTGTGATTGTATGGGTTGGAGGTAGAGGTTCCATGCTAACTCATCACAGGAGGCTGATGAGCCACAACGCTCGCCTGAATCGCATTGGTACTTTGTTTATGTCAAAGCAATTTTAACTGTATCCTTTCTCTCTTTCTTCTCAAAATTTCACCATGTATTGCACAAATGCCCGAATCTACCCTAAATGGGTTATAAATAACTGGAATCTATTTAATATGGGGATGTTCAATAACAATATGACTAAAGTGACCTTGCTGTGCTTAAAAAAAAACGACAGTGCCAGCTAGTTAATTCTTAATTTTCATGTGGCGGCCGCCAGATTAGTTTTTTTTAGCGCCTGTCATTGGCTGCAAGAATTAAAAATTTTGGTTAACCAGATAATAGTGCATGATTTACTTCTTCACAATTTTAAACACTCCCCCTCCCCCGCTTGAAAAGTGGGAGGGAAATAACGGGGTGTCCGTCCGTCTAGCTGTACGTCCGTCCGTCCGTTACGCTTTGGGGTCCCATCTCTTATCTACAACTCCTCTTATACCACTGAATGAAATTTAATGAGACTTTCAAAGATTCCTTGTTACATAAAGAGTGCCATTGTGACCTCCTATTTTACTTTTTGATCAGAAACATGTTTCGGGTTTCCCACAGGAAAACTTCAACACTGCGATTTTTCATCTGAAGGGTACCAATCTTTTATCCGCAACACCTCCTATACCACTGAATAAAATTTGATGATACTTTCAGATTCTTTACTACATAATGCCTTTGTGACCTCCTATTTTACTTTCTGATCTAACACTTTCGAGCTCACAGAGCAAAATACGTATTTGCCATTATAATCATATGGGAGGCGAGAGAGGTGTTATTGCGAGGGAGGGTAAACTGTGTTTTCACAACCAAATTTCTTATATATTAGAGGGACCCTAACTGAACATTTTCTAAAGTAAAAGCAACAAAAAATAACTTTCTTCTTCTCTTTTTTGCAAATCCAAAATCCTACCCCCCTCCCCAACCTATGGATCTGCACTGCATTACACTAACATCATCTTACATTTTTATATGTTAAATATGTCTCTTTTTCTTCTAACCAATTTCTGTCAAAAAAAAAATTCTCCAAAGAAAGCATGCAAAAGTACTGTAATGCTTGTCATAATCTCATACCTTAAAAAATCTCCCCCCCCCCAAAAAAAAAATTGGTTTATAGCACTGCAGTACTAGAACATGTATAGAACTAAGGCATTTTTGCCCCTAGATCATTTCTTTTTGTTATACCCTTATGAATAGCTTTCTATAAATTTATTACTAATAAAAAATCCAACAAAAGAAATGTTTATTACATCAGTCTAACAATTTCACTATTGATTGGCCTGCCGGTCCAACATAAGAATTGTTAGACCGCAACGTCACTGCTACGTCACAAGTAATTAATCATCATTCAATATTGGTGTCACGGAAGTAGCCGAAGTAAAGAACTGCAAGTGTTGTTGCCACTAGCAAGGAAGAAGGGAAGAGTATGTTTTGTGATAAATAATTCTTGTGATATAATAAAAATGTAATAAATTTTGTTCTTTCTCAGCTATTGTTTTATATTTACTGATTAAGCCATAATTTTCCATATAAAGTAATTGATAAATAAATATAGTGTGTATTGATTAAATCTTAAGTGAGCACTGAAGGGTATAACAAAACAGACTTGTTATAAATAGACTGGGTATGAGGGCAACATATGATTTGTTGGACCCGAAGGTGAAAATGTTGCCCTTGGCCTGTGGCCTTGGGCAACATTTTCACCTTCAGGTCCAACAAATCATGTTGCCCTCATACCCATTCAATAACTGTATAATGTCTACTCTTGGCAGACACAATGTGTAAATTATAATTCATATTATAATACATACTTAGTACATGCACATTTGGTTGAGCTATATCATTGAGGGAGTTTGGTGTCACCCACATGGAAGCAGAAACTCTAAATCAATATCAAATGCCTCAATCTGCAGACAGGTATAAGAAAAGAAATTAAAAATGATTGGACCAGGAATCAAACTCAGGACCCCTGCACCACTAGTCAGGTGCTCTACCAACTGAGCTACCTAGGCTGATATCCAAGATCCCATTACACGTTTTCCATTGTTGCTTTGAGGTTTGCAAATTAAAGATGAAGATGCTACAAAAGTGTTTTTGGCTAACGTAACTTTCCAATGTGAACAAGAGCAGTGCAGAATTAAAAACATTGACTGAATTTGAATTTTATTGCATATACAACAACATATGTACAATCCTTTAAATATACTCTAAAAGATAAAAAAAAGAGTTTAATTGTTCCCCCTCAACAAAACAGAACAATCCATCAGTTTTGAAATCAAGATGGTGTGTCTGTAATTTCTGAACACTAGAATTTTTAAGATTGTTTCTTTGAACTTTGAATGCATTCTCAGATGGTTTAGTATCAATAATGATCGAAGAAAAAGTAGTCATTAGTTATATATCACAAAAACCTCAATGATTAGATAACTTCGGACATTCAGCTCCAAGGAAATTACGAGGTTGGACATATCCATCTTGTTTGTCCCTAAAAGAGAAATATAATGAATTAATAAAAACTTCAAATTAATAGAATACTTATTTAGATTCTTTATAGCTGTACAGAGTATGTATAGCAAAGTCTTCTATGAAATTACATAAGTTTCTTGGAAATTGCAACATCAATGCAAAGTGTGATGGAAGGACAAATGGAGGGACCAAAGATGGTTATGATAAACACTGTCTGCCCCAGTCACTACAGAGTACTGCAGATGATATTCATAACTGTTCTGTCATTATGTGTATGTCATAACTATTCCTTATAAAGCAATATGAGAAAGTACTGAGTTTTAGACCATCAATTTTAACACATTTCTTATTAACTGATTTAATAAAAATAATAAAACAAATATAGCCTTTTGATTTGGTTCAATCCTTAGATATATTTTATTTTGTTTGTGTTTAACATCCCTCTCAAGAAATTTTCAAACATATGGAGATGCAAGCACTTGCCTGTGGAGACCTGCAAATTTTGACCTATGCTCGGGACTCAGGGCCATTGAGCAGGGAAACCCTCAACATAAGGATCAACTCCTTATGCCGCAACTCTAAAGCAGACACTCTAACCAAAGCACCACACAGGCGATCCCTAGATATAGAGAACTTAGACAAAGCAAACTGACCTTGCACTTTGTGTTTGGTGGAAATGCTTTTTCTAAGGTCTATATATCCTGGGACTGACCTCATCAAAAGGATATATTTGTAAAGTATTCAGTCTATATACTAATCCCTGGAATATATATACCCCCACATGTATGATGCATAAATACATGTTATACTTACACATGATATTTGAGGTAATTACAGACTTCATTAATTTGTTGCTGTGTAATTTCTCCATCAATCTGTGCTAGGTAGGTGTAGAGATCCTTAAATAATGGGAAGGGGATTCTAGAGGGGCCGCCCTCGGGATCGGCTGTTAAAATCTCGCAGATTGTCTTCATGGCATCTGTAATGTTCTGAAAATGAAAGGTTAATGATTGAAAACATTTTTTAAGGAATTATTGTCCCTGACTTAAATCATAAATCTAGCTGTTATAATCATGTATATTATTTGTTCTAAGAATTAAATACTGTGACTTTTTGAACATAATTGAATTAATCTAAAGATTCTTTAGTTTTACATAAAATGCCTATCATCAGTAAAAAATTTTTTTTAAAAATGATTTAACATTTTATGTAGAGAGAACTTCAAGTAATGGACTAGCTAGACCACACCTTGATTAACACACTCTAGCTATAAAAGTAGGTACAAGACAATTACAAACTTGTCACTCAGGTATTCTTACCTCTCCTAGTGCTGAAGCACAGAGGGCAAAAAATTTATTCCATTCAACCTCTCCCCCAAAACTCCCTATCCTGACCAGGTCGTCAAATTGTTCTTTGGGGAGAGCTAAATCTGCCCACTTCTCCTCGATTAAGCTTAATGATACTGTATTCTTTGGACCAAGCTGCAGATATCAACAAAATTGGTTAAATTTGATATTTACAGAAACATTACCATATCCTATTTAGTTTATTTATACTATGATATGACTGTAAATTTTGTCAACTTGAAAGAAAATTGCTTAGATTTTAATATATTGTAAATTTATGTTGTTTCACAAGTTTTTTTTTTTCCTTTCAGATTTATAACATCATTCTTAAGTATATGTACATTGAAAAAATAATCATGAGTTCAATTCCATAATAAACACCTTTGTTGATATGTCATTCTGTGATTGTTAGTTTTCAAACACTTGTTTCATTTATAATAATGACATATTGTGTGATTGTGTCCTCTCAATTGTTTCCAAGAATGTTTCAGGACATGAGTTAAACACAGGCATTTATCAGTGAAAACAATCTGTGAACACTCGCAAATTATGTCTGTGATAAGTTTTTGAAGAAAAAACATTTCATATGTGGTAAATGAATACAAATGGCCAACCTTGGAGTCTACGAAAAAATGTTCCACCTATATCATCAAATTGGAATTAAATCATGATTAGGAGGGATGGAATAATGGAAAAGGAGTAATTTATTTTGCTAGTCAATAAATGCATTAATTTGTTGTGCTCAAGATTAACTTTAACATAAATCATCAATTTAATGTTTGAATTATAAGGCCAAACATATTAAAATGATACAATACATGTTCAGGAATCTGACAGATGCAATTGAAATTTCATGGAATAAGCTCAGAAATTAATAATCAAGAACAATATTAATACATGGATATCACGAATACTGAGGAAAATGAAATCATAACTACATGTAGATGTATTAACTTTGTATATATTTTCCTTCTGAACTGTTCCATACCTGCTTATTTAGCACCCTCAAAAGACCTGGGGTAAGACCTGTATCTGTTTTCTGTGTGGCCACAGGCATTTCAAGTCTCTCTTTCACAGGGGGTGTCTCTCCTTTTGCCATGTCTTTAAAATAGCTATAAAATATAAACAAATATCTCGTCATTCATAATGTTATTCTTCAAGTAGGTATCCATATGCACACTTCTATGAGAGTATTCAACAAAAAATTGAGAGGGGAAGTAGAGGGACTTACATGTAACAGTATATCTTTCAATATTTTACAAAACTGGCGAAGTATCTGCCTCATCGACTTCCAACATCAATATTACTTTTGTATGTATTTAAATCAGACTTGCTTGATTTGACTTTGTGTTTAATACAGTACTTATTTTTAATTCTGAAATAACTTACGCAGCAGACCATGCCAAGACATCTTTTGGTTGAGTGCGGATTGCCGCTTTTGTGAATTGTTTCAGAATATCCGGTAATGATGGTGGGATATTTATTTGCTGCGAGCAGTAGTAGGGCTCGTCTGGATTGGTAGGCATTATTAAGTCTGAAATTAAGATATCAATGGTAAATGTATAATTATATACTTTCAGACAGTTTAATATACATCCTATCTATAGTCAGGTATCCAAATTTACTGACGCACCCTTAATTAAGGAATGACTCTAATTCTTGGCCAGATTATCGAGTATAATATGGTTTGGGTCAGTTTACGCTTTATAATCCGCGAAGCGGATTATAAAAAAGCGTAAACTTACCCAAACCATATTATACTCGATAATTTGGCCAAGAATTAGAGTAATTACTTATAATTTAATTTTAAAATAATTATTCAACTGGGGATGTAAAATTGTGTTGTTTTTATGAGTTCAAATTTACCGCGCAATAATACAACCGTAGTAACGGAAGTGATGTTAAGCGAGGGGAGGTAAAAACTGATACATAGATCTAGCAGCCATGATGCTTGTTTACACGAGGTAAGATCGAGTAACTGTTTGAAATTAAAGGTACATTCATTAAATCTGGAATTTTCCATGAATCCCAAGGACTGGAAATGAGGGGATTGATGGAAACAGATGATTATGCTGGTTGTCAAGGGGGTGTGTCCCCATACCAAACCAGATTATACAAAATGTTATGCGTTCCTTTTTGGAAATCAACCAATGAGAGGCAAGAATACAAGCAAAATTAAATTATTGGGTAAGAGAAAGAGATACAAGTCATAATAAACATGATAAGGACACAAGCTTAATAGTCAGTCTGTATTATAATCACTTATCAATTCATTTTAAACTAATTCATTTTCGTTCTTCAATCAAAATTTTGCAAATTAATCCTTTGTGCTTCATTCAAAAAATGTTTTGGACACTTCAAATAAACATTGATTTTGTAAAGAGGGGTGCATTCAAGAAGACAAGTAAGATGACAATCTTGAAGCAAAAATAAATCAAGAAATGTCTTAACCAAATCAACATTCAGCAAAAGAGAAATGACACGGGTATCAACAGCAACAAATATCTTGTGAGATTCAAGCACTGATCAATGCGATTTTCTAACTTTTTGCCACTCTACATAAGTATAAACAAGCGATAAAATCCATTTGCGGATCAATATATCATAAAAATCAAAACATTAACGTTTAAATACTCACTTTATGTTTGATAAAGGAAAATCACAGCTTCCGTCAATTTTTTTTCAAAAATACAGTTGCAACCGGAAGTAGGTTATGTTGTTGATAGCAACGACATGCGCATGGTAAATCTTCGTCACTAAAGCGCTTAAAAGTGAGGATCACGTGACATTTTGTTGGTCAACACTGCGTTGTGGTCGTCTGCTGACAAGAAACTGAAAAGAAAGAACCGATTTTACAGACTTAAAGAAGTAGTACATACGAAGGTGCAAGTGTTTATAAGGTATAGACAGTTCTTCTGTCAAATACTGAGCTCTTTCAGTTTCTTTAAAAATATTGATGAAATCAAATGTATGTTCAAGTAACATGTTTTCCATATCCAGCAATCTTTTCCACTAAACGTCTAAAGTTTGAGTTATAAACAAGCAGTTCTAAATAGCTTGAATTTCAGAGCAGTTTTCACATGTTTTTTGTGTGATATAGACGTGGGGTCCGACCATCTCAAACTTGTGGCATGTAGATCTATTTGTACTGTGGTAGATGGATTCCTATTTTCAAAAAAAGTTGGCTCAAAATATAGGCCTAGTAACAATTTACATTATCACATGCCGATGGATTTCTCTTTAATTGGAATGAAATGCTTTGCATCCTTCACAGTACAATACATTCCATATAATTTTGTTCAGTAGACATTACGGTTCTTTCCAATTGGGATACATTTTGTGTTTGTTTTCATTTGCTACGTTTAGTCAATTAACATTTTACATGCTGATTGACAAGAGGAAGTTGATTAGAATGTGTTGACTATTGAAGATTATTTTACGAACTATCAGTCCTCAAAAGTATACAGTAGATATTTTTCAAACTATCAGTCCTCAAAAGTTTACGTTTACTGTTTTTAGAACTTAATTATGCAGAGTAACATGTTTTTACCTATGCTAAATCTATCTGAATAACAATCCAGACTGAAAGATGAACCGAACCTAAAGACAGAAGTGAAAATTGTAGCACCCTGTATCAAACCAAGAAAAAATACTGTGGTGAATCGTGGTTAACCGTTTCAGTCTTACCAGTACTCATTGTGAAATGTATGCATTGAAGCCTTAATTTAAAATAGTATGATTTAATAGTTTTAACCATGCATGCTGAATTATTACCAGTCAGTTACTAGCTAGGTTATCTAGCTCATGGATCAACCAGTCTATGCGAAAGTCACCAGACCGTCGGTTTTTACCGTTAAAATTTAGGTCGGGTCGGACTCGGTAAAAAATTTCAGTATACTGTGAGGACCAAATGTCCGATAAAAAAGAAGGCCAAATAAATCTAAATTAAGAGGTCAAATTCCCCACAAATATCCTTTATTTGACCAATTTAGCAGTAATACCTGAGTAATTTTCATGTATTACAACCCTGTCATGATCGTTTTTATTCTAATTCGAATTTCCTCTGTCAAGGATTAGAGATCTTTAGATAACTCATCCGTAGATTTGGTTTGGAAAATATTTAGATAGCACATGCGTACATGTAGATTTGGTTGGGAAATTATTTTCAAATGATTATTGAACTTGAGTAACCATAATGAATTGTTTCAGGAAAAATAAATATGCATTGAAAGTGTATATTAAATTTAACGAAATCTTTGTTACACACCCATTCTCAATATAAGAGCACAAATGCCTATCTGATTTAAAAAAAAATAAAGTTCAAGATAACAATTTTTCTATCAATTACCTTTGAAAGAAAGTATCTGAAGATTTTGTTACAAGATTTTTTTTCATCAAATTTAAATACATGAAATAATGACAAGACGGTAAAGTAGAGGGTGATTTCATTCAGAAATGTAGCTGGAAATGTACGTTACTCTTTCTGCAATGTCCAAAAAGATATGTCCAAAAAAAATGTAGTCATTAAAATCACAATTGGAATATCTCATCTTAACACCAGCACATCCTACCAACTCTGTCAGCAACATATTCTCTCGGCATACGAACATGCGTTTGATTTTTCCTTTCAAAAAACAAAGGTTACTTTTTGATCCAGATGTATAGAAATTTTTTATAATGTATGCTTTAAATTCTTCTCTCTGTTTTGATTAGAGCGATCAGTTTGGAATTTTGTCATTTTCTATAGATACTGGAACTTAACATGTACATTTAGTAAAATTCTATTTTGTAGTTACTGTCCTTTTTAACATATATCCATGTCGATTTAGAAAACTACGTAAATATAACGTACATTTCATTATTTATTTCTGTTTGATAAAAAGCTTAAAATTCATCGAACATTTCATCGTTTTGCGTCAGTTTATTCCAAAATAGATTCTGTATGTAATCACATTGTGTTATTTGTCACAATCACCACTATAAAGACACGGTTGCCTCAGAATATGAGTAGGTAATGTACATTTCAAACTTGTAATAATATGTAAGTAAATATTGAAAAAAAGCAATTATTGACATAAAATCATTTCAATGAAGCGTTTTAAAGCAGTAATATAAGAAATCATAATGTAACAAACGAGGTTATTTGTCATTAACTACATGAATGTCACGTCACTTCGGTAACGTTCATTTCACATATTATTGGGGAGTCCCCTCCACCTCAGTTCAACCATTCTTTTGTGCTGTTTCGCTGAAATTGACACCATTGCCTAGTTAGTTCTACCTGTGGGCAAGGGTACAGACAAAAACAAATAAGAGTAAGACATATTTTGCTAGGATCCAACAAATGTTCGTGTTTGGCCATTGAAACTTAACATAAATGATCAAAATCTATTCCGAATATATCCATCCACAGTCTTGTTAACAATTTCATTAGTATGCTGCAACATCGTTTGTCAAAACACAAACATACGTGCTTTTCAGCAGATCTGGAAAAATATAACCCAAAATGCAATGATTCAAACAAAACTGAGTATTGTGTACCTTTCAGTATTTGAAATGTACGTGACCGTCTTGTGTTTTTTTTTTGTTGTTTTTTTTTTTTTTTTTTTTTACCAATTATAAGCCTGTGCATACCTTGTTTTAAATTATCAACAACAATTAAATGAATATTGACGAAAAGTCGCATATTAAAAGTAAACAAACTGCAAAAAGGTTGCCAAAGATGAATTAAGATGCTTAGAAATAAACTTTCTAGCACGTGGTAAAAGTCTACCACATTTACGAGGAATGGAGTGCAATGGCTTTATGTGGTCAGTTGTTAAATGGATTGTAACGATAATTTTGTTTCGCTCGTATAAACGCAATTCATTGACTAAACTTAAAAGAAAATGTCAGTTAGAAGTACGCAAAATGTACGTTACCATACGTAACGTACATTTCAAATATAAAAATCAATTCTCCTCCACAAGCGTACGTTACACACGCAATATATTGATATTATTTGAACTTGCATATCATAAGAAATGCATCATACAGGTTTCGTATTCAGAAATACATATCAGGTATCTAAATTATATCACATATAAATGACCTTAATATAATTTTTTTCCTCAGCAGAAAGGTTTCTTTTCATTAATTTTTGGGATTTAGCCGACCTCCAACCTTTGAAACTTTCCTTTGTGTACACATTCGAGTGTGTGAAAGTATGAGAATACATGAAGATTCGTGCGAGATTCGCTGAATTCGAATTTCATGGTAACGTACGTTTCAGTCACGTACATTTCGAATGACTACTTTTCATGTAAAAAATAACTTTTAATTGTGTTAAGCAAAACGTCTTTGCCAGTTTACAGGGTACAAGGGGTTGATTACTCAGGGGTGTCTCATATTTTCTACTTAATATATATTCTTAACGGAAGGATATAGGTAACGTACATTTCTTTCTTATCTCTACGATTGAAAATGTCTTTTATTCCGTAAACATAGTTATAAAAGTTGCTCAAATTGTTCAATTTCATGTTACATTATCTAAGTATGAGTAAATAATCCTTTGAAATTTCAAATTTAGCCCATCAATAAATAAAGGAGAAAAGAACTATCAGTTGTATAATCTTTGTCTTTGCTTGTAAATTGGTTGGAATAGAATTAAGCGACAGGGACATTGCACAATAAAAATGATTTATTATCACAAAGAAAATGTATTTATTGTTATAAAAAGAAATGTATATGATACAAGGTTTAACTTATCAGAAAATTTTTACTTGAGAATCAAAACTGCATATTACACAGAGGGGATTCAGCATAATATTTGCCTCGGCGACAGTAACGTACATTTCAAATACGCTACTATAGTTGAATTTGGAACTTTTTAAATACCCTTTCAGATCGATAATTATATGAATTCTTATTCATTATTATATGACTATTTATAATGTTGATTTGAAAATTACATCAGTGGTATGTCTTCTAAATGAAAATGAGGCGACATTATTTGAGCCCTTAAATTGAGAATGGGTGTACAGTGTCTTGTGTATAAGTCAAATATGAAGAAAAAAATGCATGCAATTGTATAAGAAGATACCTTTTACAAAGGAAAATTATAAAATAATAGTTAACTTGTCCATTTCACTCTGAATTTATTTAAGGTTAAATGTCACAGTGAGAATTAACCCCATCCCACCCAACCTCTCAATCTCAGTATCATAACGATGTATGGATTTAAAGTAAAAAAAGTCGGTCTGGTAAGAAATTGTTTGGTCTGGTAAAAATCTTATTTTTACCAGACATTTTGTCCTGTAAAAATTTTAAACTTTCGCGTAGACTGATCAAATAACTGGCTGGTCTCAAATCATAGCCTGAAGACATTCAAAACTTTGATTCCAATAGGCCCTTTTGCACATATTGCAAAAAAAATCAACCATTGAATTCAGAACAGTTACTCCAGGATGAATGGTTAAGAAGGGGTAGGAAAGTCATGTGCATTTACAAAAAAAATGCATTGATGAGTAATTTTAATGCACTCTATGAACAAAATTAAAGTTAATCATTTGATAAACAAAATGCCTATAAATTTTGTTATAAACTTGAGAAAAAATGAAAACAAACTTAACAAAATATAGACTTGGAAAAGGTACACAGAATTCACCTTTTGTACATTTTATGCCATTTTATTACGTACATGTACTTCATCAAAAAACAGGTCACAACCAGTGCAGATACAAGACAGTCACTCACAGTAATCTGTTCTTTATGCTGATTGGAATGGCTGCAATATTCATAATGTATATATCTCAAAGCATACATAGAAAAAAAATTGTATATAAAGCATACATCTACCAACTTAAGTGATTTCTCGGAAATACAGTTGACCAGGGACATGTTTTGAATTTGAAAGCGCAATTTTATTATTCTATTCGATCAAGAATGTAAACAGTGCTCACAACAAATCCTGAATATTTTTTAGAAACACTATAGGTACAAAAACTTGAGCTGTTGCTAAAATTACAATTTTTTTTTTAATTTCAGACCCTCGGAGAAATGGCAACTAC
This sequence comes from Saccostrea cuccullata, assembly GCF_032062105.1. NCBI lineage: Eukaryota > Metazoa > Mollusca > Bivalvia > Ostreida > Ostreidae > Saccostrea > Saccostrea cuccullata. The sequence goes on from NW_026923904.1 coordinate 12,313, forward strand.
ACAGTGCCAAAGAGAGAAAACTAAAGATGTAAGATGTTCAAGAAATGGCATTGAATATATACATGTGTAATGTATGCAGCAATGTAAATGTTTCCCTTTTAATGTACTGTTGCATTGATCTTGAGAGAACAGACCATTCATCATGCATTCAAGGAAAATGGTGTAAAAATCTCAGAAATTATAAGTGTAATTGATCATGTTGATTATGTGAACTGTTTAAAACTGCTTAATTTGAAATACTGTATACAGGGTTATTTTCGCCCCATCTTATTTTCGCCCTTTCACTCTTGCAAACAATTTTGCTCCATTTTAAATTTGCCCAGTCCTAGTTTTGTTTAAGAAGTTAAACTGTATTCTTTGAATTCACCCCGTTTTAAATTTGCCCAAATGAGGGTAGGGCGAAAGGGGTGAAAATAAAACAAGGGCGAAAATTTCCCTGTATACAGTATCATGTTTTCTGTCTGTTGTGTTTGTCTGTAAAGTTTGATATAAGGTTTGAGATAACTTTATTTTAAATTCAAACTTCAAATTTTGGCTATTAAGCTTTAATGACATTTTGATCATTATAATTTCAACAAAATTGTTTACACTTGTTCACAGGTATATATGTAACCATGATTAATTTTGATTTTAGTTGACAGGGATTTTTCCAAATGAGACTGTGACAGAACAGAAGTCCATACTGTTTGTGAAGAAACTTTTGGCTGTGGCAGTTTCAAACATTGCTTACCTAAGAGCCTTGTTTCCAGAGCATGCATTTGGAGATCGTTCAATTGAAGGTACAGATTAATTCCTTACAAGATTTGATAAAATGCTGTACAAATTTTAATTTAAGATGGATATTTATGGTTAGATACCATCATTTGAAAGGATTGGAAAATAAGAACAACAGTGTAATGTTTTTTATACTTTATCATTTTTCTATCAGATATCCAGTGTTTTCCCTAAGAACCGGCTACTGGCCAAATTGACTGCTTCAATTGACAAAAATGCCGCTTTGAAATAAAATTTTGTGGTTAGGTCCACAGAGATTTTGTTCATAAACCTCAGCCCCTAGCCTGTTACAACTTATCTCTAACCCTTTACTTTGAAATAAAGGGAAAACACTGGATATCACATACAATTTTACTTTAATGCTGTTAAGCAACCACCTGTATAGATTTCTCTAGCACGTACTGGCTCTCCCATCAATGAAAGAAACTTAAGTCTTTATACAATAATACAAATTTAAAATCAATAATACAATTTTAATTCTTATTAATTATTATATAATTGTGTATATTAAGTATTTTTTCTGCAACTGGAACTTAAATTCCTGTACTAACAATCAAAGAAAGCATTTTATTGCTTTTAATGCCATATACCTATAATTTCATTCCAATTAGAGTCCAATGACTGCATTTATAATTTTCATCCTATAGACCTACATTTGAAAACTTTGAGAGATGACAGTGCTTGTCCAGGAGTGTGTAAATTCATACAGTATATGAAAGGATGCTTTGATGCCTTGGACAAGAAATATGTAAGTACATGGAAATGTTGTATCAGAACACTACATGTGTATTGTGATTGTATGATTAAAATGTGCTTTACATAAGCTTGGACAAATTTCAAAATTTGTGACTGCATACCATAGCAGAAATAAATTTATACTACATACAAAATGTCTTTAATTTAAATTTAATAGTACAGTAAAACTCGTTAGTACGAACACGGATATTGCGAATTCACGGATAAAGCGAAGTCGATTTGGATCCCCAGCTATATAAATTTAATGAATTTTTTATACGGTTATAACGAATTACGGATATAGCGATGTAATTTCAAAGGTCCCAGCGACTTCGTTATAACCGAGTTTTGCTGTACTACAATGTATTAGCAGAATGTGGAAGATTTTTTTGTTATAATGTATTTTTTAAATTTCAGCTTAGAATACTTATCCTAGGGGTATGTAACTATTATTATCACTTATTTTCTGAATTCCTGAAAGCTCCCTCACTCTCTATATAAGTATAAAAACACCATAATATAAGCTGTTTTCAGTATCCTAGCTCACAATGATGCTACAGATGACAGTTAATTAGGACCCAGTATTAAGTCATCAATGGGCTGAAAGAATTCAGAATTTATTGCTGAAATTCAGATATAATTGGTTTTATTTTGCAACCAAGTCTTCAGTTTAAGGATATAAATTGTACTTCACATAGCATTTTGAAACATGGGTTGTTTTCTCAAAAGTCTCATATCTTTATTTTGAATAAAAGAAATGTTTCTGAAAGAAAAAAAAGTTTATTTGTTATTCGACAATTCGTGATCATTTGTAAAAATAAGTATGGTTCTACATTTCAGCTCTACCGTGATCCAGAAAACCCTGAGGTAAGTTGATTATTTAAGTATTCTGTATATATACTGTAGAAGTACTTTTTTCCGCGTGGTATTCATTTACGCTATGCGCGATCATAAATATTCCGCGGAAATTTGTTCAAGCGTACTTAATATAAAAGTAAGGTATAGAGTGACAATTTAGAAAATCCGTGTAAATTTTCTACCCGCGGATTAAACAGAAATTGAGATTCCGCGGAATTATAACCCCGTGGAAAAAAGTACGTCTACAGTATGTAATGGTTTGGATCATGGATATCAGCCTGGGTAGCTCAGAAGGTAGAGCACCTGACTAGAGATGCAGGGGTGTGGGTTCGATTCCTGGTCCAGCCAAACATTTTCTCCCTTCCTGTCACAGATTTGGTGCTGTTGACCACCCCTTGAATTGCAGGTGAAAGACCTGCCAGGGGGTAATAAGAACTTGGGTTGTGTCTTCAAGGGCAAAGACAATTTAAGGAGGGAGGAATGTAATGGCTTGGGTTGTTGATATTGGCCTGGGTAGTTCAGTTGGTAGAGCACCTGACCAGTGATGCAGGGATCCCGGGTTTGATTCCTGGTCCAACCATACATTTCCTCTCTTCCTGTTACACATATATATAAACCTGTGTAATATTTCTTTATATTCATTTAAGCATTCTTTATTATTAGCTCACCTGAGCCGAAGGCTCAATAAAAATTTGGTGGCATGTTTTAAAAATCTTCTTTTCAAGAACCACTGTGCCAGGAAAGATGAAACTTATATGGAAGCATCCTCAGGTAGTGTAGATTCAAGTTTTTACAAATCATGACCCCCGGGGGTAGGGCGGGACCACAATGGCCTACCAAAGTATTACAGAGAAATATATAGGAAAATTCTTTATTAAAATCTTCTTCTCAAGAACCACTGTGCCAGGAAAGATGAAGCTTATATGGAAGCATCCTCAGGTAGTGTAGATTCAAGTTTGTTCAAATCATGACCCCCGGGGGTAGGGCGGGGCCACAATGGCTGACCAAATTTTACATAGAAATATATAGGAAAATTCTTTAAAAATCTTCTTCTCAAGAACCACTGTGCCAGGAAAGATGAAGCTTATATGGAAGCATCCTCGGGTAGTGTAGATTCAGATTTGTTCAAATCGTGAGCCCGGGGGTAGGTCGGGCCACAATGGCCGGTCAAAATTTTACATAGAAATATATAGGGAAATTTTTAAAAAATCTTCTTCTCAAGAACCACTGGCCAGGAAAGGTGAAACTTATAGGGAAGCATCCTCAGGTAGTTTAGATTCAAATTTGCTCAAATCATGACCCCCCGGGGGTAGGGCGGGGCCAAAATGGCCAACCAAAATTTTACATAGATATATATAGGAAAATTCTTTAAAAATCTTCTTCTCAAGAACAGGTCATAATTGATCATAGTTATATGGAAGTATCCTCAGGTAGTGTAGATTCAAGTTTGTTCAAATCATGACCCCCGGGGGTAGGGCGGGGCCACAATGGCCAATCAAAGTTTAACTTAGAAATATATAGGAAAATTCTCTAAAATCTTCTTCTCAAGAATAGTAAAGCCATAATTGATCATATTTATATGGAAGCATCCTCAGGTTGTGTAGATTCATGTTTGTTCAAATCATGACCCCTGGGGGTAGGGCGGGGCCACAGTGGACGACTAAAGTTTTACATAGAAATATATAGGAAAATTCTTCAAAAAATCTTCTTCTCCAAAATAGAAAAGCTATAATTGATCATATTTTTTATTGAAATCATGCCCCGGGTGGGGGTGGGGGGCAAAATGGACAACTAAAGTTTTACATAGAACTATATAGGAAAATTCTTTAAAATCTTCATCTCAAGAAAATCAAAGCTATAATTGATCTTGTTTATATGGAAGCATTCTCAGGTAGTGTAGATTCAAGTTTGTTCAAATTATAACCCCCGGGGGTAAGGCGGGGCCAAAATGGCTATCCAAAGTTTTACATAGATATATATAGGAAAATTCTTTAAAAATCTTCTTCTCAAGAATAGCAAAGCCATGATTGGTCATGGGACTACTTTAAGATTTAAACTTTTCAATAATAAACCAATTTCTACTTTTTCCTAGCCACAGTGCTCAGATGAGCGATGTGGCCCATGGGCCTCTTGTATAATATTACTTTGAAGGTTGCTGACTGTTTACAGAAATATATGATTGATCAATCATATGAAGAAATCTATATATTTCTGTAAAGAGTCAATAACAAGCTTATTATATATAAATGATTTATTTTCCATCACTTGGATAGAAATAAATAATTTCTTAAAAAAAAAAATTAAAATGGTTAGGTGTCATCTATATTACTAGATAAAAGTGCTCGCCTTCCAGAGGTGCATGTCCACCAAAATATAGTTGTGTCATATGTTTGAACCAATGAAATTGCAAAAATTCAGTTGAAAAATAATACATGTAATACATTTACTTCTTTACATATTGTTTCATATGATGAAGAGGGATAATATTCATGAAAGACTGCATTAATTTTTTTTTGGAATATTTAATTCAACCTTATAAGATCAATCATTTGGTGATGCTACATGTATTTAACTTTCTTTTGTAGACCTTGATTGAATCCTACACATTCAAGTTCAGCTATGCAGATGAGACAGGAGTAGATATCTACAGGTAAGGAAGCAGGTGGATTTTTTTTTTCTGTTTAAGACGTACAGATCTGAAAAGTTTGAGATACAAACTCTTTGAATATGAATTTTAAGTTGAATTATTTTTTTATTTTGAAAACAAGATTTAGGCACTATAACTTTTGTGGGTGGGGGTGGGGTTAAATAAGGAATGAATACACATTGAAGGTAAAAGACAAATTAAAGTAGCTTAAGTATTCTTATTTGGAATAAGTTTGGTTAAAATGGAAAGTGTGTGTCAGTGATAGAAGTATGTACTTTAGATGCTTATCCCTATTTTGTGGGTACAAGACCTGGATGACTATTATGATTTTCATTTCATTTCCCCAGTCATCAAGATGAGTATTTCAAAATGCTAACCTGCAAGGTTGTCCTTCAAAAACAAATAGTTGTAATAGTTCAAAAAATGCAAGTGCTTTATATTTCAGTTTGTTGGTTAATTATAATATATTAACTTAAAAAATATAAATATATTAAGAAATAACCAAAATATATCAAGTGCCAACACTGCGAGTGAAATCAAGAAAGCCACAATTCGCCTCCTTCGCACAATTGTTGTTTTAACACAAACAATGAATGCCATTCCGGAAGACACTATGCTGACCATGAAGTTGCTATATTATGATGATGGTAAGATTTATTTGGACATCTAAATTATATTTTGTTATTTGTATATTGTAAACAAACTATTATTCGCATCACTCATATTCTGATTTGTCAGTTTCAAATCCATCTGAGATGATTAAGTTTTGATACTGAGGAAATATTTTCTACAACGACAAAGGAAATATATGGTTTGCTGCCATTAATATTTGCAAGTTAAAGTAGGTCGCAAAACTTGCAAACATTTCTACACCCGAATAAAAGTCAGTTTACAGTATTACATTGATTGTTTAAAGTAGGGGCTGACAAAGTCTATTACCTGACACCCTAGATGAATTACAGAGGGGGCAGAAATTTTTGCTGGGCACTAACTCTTGGGCAGGTGACCAATAAGTGGACAATTACAGTGATAGTAATAGTGAAAGGCCCACAAAAATCATCTAAGCATACACCGTCTGGAAAAAAAAAGGATTTAATAAAACAATTCTTAACAAATCAACACTGTAAAGTCATGACACAACCTTGCATATTTTACGTACCTACTGAGGGAGTTTTTTTTAACTGCTAGCAATATTCAAAGCAGCAAGGAATATTTCAACCATGCAGTTGTCAGTGGGCAAGTGCTTGAAGAAATCTATATGTCAGCCCATTAAACACATATTTTCTAAGTTGTTCTTTAATTTGTCAATCTAATTTTGTAGTTACCCCTCCAGAATATGAACCCCCTGGATTTAAGCCATCCACATGCACAGATTTCAAATATGAAGAGGAACCTGTGACCATCAATGTTGGAGATGTTGCAACTGTAAGATTTCTCTTGTAAAAGTTGAAGGGTTGTTTAAAGGGATGTCGAAACATTTGACAAATAGAAAACAATACATTTCTAATGCACTGGATTTTCTGCCATGTAAAGAAGGTGTAAAAACAAGTTTTATTCCTAATTGTACATGTAAATATAATTGAAATACTTGATAATAATGGCTTATATATACTTTATTATGCATGTTGCCTATTTTACTAGCCTTTCCACAGGTATGTTTATCTGTTGATATTATATTTTTGCAGATTTTTGTTTATTTTAGAACAAATTTATGTTCATTTCATCTGAGCCAAAGGCTCAATCAAGTGAGCTTTTCTGATGGAAATTTGTCTGACGATTGATTAACTGTTTATTGTATGCACAAGTATAATTATGGAAGTTTGTTTAAAACATTTTTATATATTCGCTATATATGCTTCTCTACAATAGGTACAGTACCAACTTTAACTTAGCTGTCTAAGAGCTTTCTTGGATAAAGCTAATTGGAATTTTATAGTTGAAAGATTGGACGGGCACTCTACCATAATATTTGTTAAAGATATGAAAAAGCTCTGTGTCTTTTAAAAATAGCAGCTTCTGTATATTGGGTAATTTTAGATGCGAGATAGCTGTTGAATAAACAATTTTCATGTGGGTTTCATTTAAGGCATGAAGAGATCTATGAATTCATATCCTCCATGAAATGAAAAATTTCAAATCTTGTATCAGCTCAAACACTTCTCAGGCCAAAATCTATTCCTTATGAACTAGTAGCTTGTCCTAAAACTACAAAAATAGTAATAAATTTGGGGCAACCTAAAAAGAATTTTTTCTTCACCTGTTCATTATTTTTAAAAGAAATGTAAAACATGTGAAAGGAATAGAGTGGTCCATGGGCCTCTTGTTTTATTTATTTCCCACTGAGAATGAAGAACAACTTTTTGTAATGTTAATGCAGAATTATAAAGTCTAAGATTATAGATGCTGTTTATGTTAATTTACACAATTCCTGTATATTACAAATCAGGGCATTTAAATTAAATATAAAATCTACTTTAAAATTCACTATATATACTTTATAAACAAATTGTTTATACGTATATATAACATTTGGATATATAGTGTCAGAAGTAAATTCTGCTGAATAAGGTCCCTATATGTCTTTGCTTAATATCTGTTTTTTACTGTATAAAGTATAAGTCTGCATTTACCAGTAATTTGCAAAAATATTTAATTTTCTTTGCAGATACTTTTCTGAGTCTGGTATCTTATTTCTTTTACAGAATTAAAATGAGGGTGAAAACAAATGAAGCAATGTTTGACATCAAGGAGGAGGAGACAGCTGAGATGAAGACAGAGACTGAAGTTCACACTTTATGTAAAGTAGGCTTCAAACACTGTATTGAGCTAGACATCTAAAGAGCATCAGTTTTTCTTTAGATTCTTGAGCAACAGATAAATGTAGTTGAGAATGTTAATTTACTTCCCAATGAATGAATGCAATTGCCTCAGAGGTCACTAGTTATCTCTCAATTAGATGAATGATTACAATTATCAATAACATATTTTTATGTAGGTAATGTTAGTGTTATTATCATATAATACAATATACATATACAATAACGCAAAGTTAGAATAAACCTTAAGAAACTTGAATTGCACAATTGAATACAAATATTTACCTTAATACATGCAAAGCATTTCTAAATTCTTTCAAGGACACTAAAAAAGATGAGAAGATAAAGAAAGATGAATCACAACCAACTCCAGTGGTCCCAACAGAAAGTCCAGAAATTCCAGGTAGAAGACTGATTAGATACTGACCTACTGAAAATTAGACATCTGAATGTCTGTGCTGATGACCAAGATCTTTCATCTTGTTGAAATTCTCAAAACATCAGACCAGGAAAAAAATGCCAAAAATCATCAAACTGTTTATCATGATGCTTCTAATGGAAGCCATGAGATTTAATTTTCCCTCAGTATTTTGAAGTAAAAATAATTGATTTTAAATTTTAAAGAGTAGTTTAATCTCTAGTGCAGATTTTCTCATTCTTTTTTTTTTTCTGCAATGGACAAACAAATATCAAGTTTTAATGAATTCATACAAATTAAGTCCCGATATTTTTGGCTAATCATAGTGATAAGTGAGCCATTGAGATGTAGAAGTATGAGCTGATGGTTGAGGAAGGTTTATGATTTTCTAATAAATTTTCTTGATTCTCTTTAAGTTGGAAATGCTTGAAGATATTATATAATATGCATGTTTTGTAGGTTCTGATGGTAAAGCAGTTGAAATGCTTGGCTCTGAAATGAGTCAGATGACAGAAACTGAGGAGGAATTTGGGGTCCGATGTCCATGTGGTTGTAATGAGGTCAGTGAATAACAACACTGTGAAGATTGTCTGTATGTATTATAAGAGATTTTGTAACACTCATGTAACATACCATTCTAAATTGTAGGATGATGGACTGATGGTGTTATGTGCCATCTGCAAGTACTGGCAACATGGGCTATGCTTCTGTATCAAGGAGGAATATGAGGCCCCAGAACACCATGTGTGTGATGTCTGTGCTGATGTTAGTATGAAATGACATTTATTCTCTGACAATTAATTTAGCCATATAATGCCATAAAAAGCATGACTTGTAATATGGCAATATACTGTAATTAATGGGAAAAAATGAGATACTTAATCTTATTTTGTTTTCACAGAAAGATGATCCTATAAAGCAGCCAACAGATCCCTATCTGTACAAGCTGAGTCCTATAGCTATTCAGGTGAATACCTCTAACCAGTAATTATAATATGTTATTTATAGAGTTATATCAGTGATGAAAGTCAAATGTGGAATTGCTTTAATACCAGTTAATTGCAATTTCTGATGAATAAATCACTGGTTGATCCTATTACATGTATTTAAATTAAAGTGATAGAGTCGGTATCCATGTTTGTATGTGTGATTCATTTGAGAAATAGGATGGTATTTTAGCCATAAATATGGCAATTATGTAATTCAAAACTAAACTTTTGATCTAATGGGAAAAATGGAAATGAAGTCCATCATAATGCAGTTTGGCAATAATAGCTTCAAGGACCAATACTCAGTGGGCATGAGCAGAACATGGTTCACAGATATAAATTGGATTATGAATAGAATTTTAAGCAGGTTTTATGCACCAGCAACAATAATTTGAATAATGTTTACCTTATAATTGCTACACACATTCATATAAATTAAATATGCAGGTAGTGAGTAAATGCATAGTGGTAACAAGTTATTACACTTTCTATTACTATATTTATTTAGTATTGATCATCCTTATATTGAGGTACCAAAGCAGCCTAACATAATGCCTAGGATGCCCAGGGCTTCCCAACCCTTCTATTTAATTTCTTAAAGTATTCTGTGATTCAACAAAAAATTTCAAAAAGTCCTTTGTTACCCTGTTCTTTGGGCAAAATGATACAGTAAAACTTGGTTATGACAAAGTCACTGGGGCCTTTGAAATTACTTTGCTATATCTGTAATTTGTTATCCGTATAAGGAATTCATTAAATTTATATAGTTGGGAATCCAAAATAATTTCGCTATATTTGTGAATTCACAATATCGGGTTTGTACAAGTTTTGCTGTAGCCCACTTATGCACCTTTTTATTTATCTTAGACAACATGTCTGTACAGAAGAGCTCTGATGGCAGCTACTGAGTCCAGCAGAGTTGTGGCACCAAGTCTGGCTAGAGGCTGGGGGAGTAGAAGTAATATTGCACATGGACTCATTGACAGAATGGAAAAAGAAGGATATGTGAAGAATTCTGGGAAAGG
>NW_026923905.1:0-22863 GCF_032062105.1 Saccostrea cuccullata
TAAGGTTTCGACAAAAACACACCTTGTCAGCAAATACAATATTAATCAGTAAGTCAAATGCTGACTGACGTTTTTCATACTTATGGTTAGTCCATTATTTATACACTGAATTGACGACGGATTTTTCCGTTATTTCCCGAACATTACAAGGTGCACACGGCGGGTGTGACCGGTCGACAGGGGATGCTCATTCCTCCATGGTACCTGGTCCACCTCTGTTGTTTTGGAGGTCCGTGTTAGCTCTGCTCCTATTTTGCATTGTTTTATGGACCTTTGATCTTGAATACTGTTCGTTATCTCCATATGTTTCACTCTTTCAATTGGTCATGACTGTCATTTTTATTTGATTCGCATTTTTTAGCTCTACTGGTCAGAGACCAGAAAAGCTTATGCGATAGTAATGCGTCCGGCGTCCGTCTGTCTGTCTGTCTGTCTGTAAACAATTTTTCAAAACGCTACTCCTCCTACAATTTTAGTCTGATTTCAATATAACTTGGCACACAAGTAGACTACACTAAGATACATAAAATAGTGCATCGGTTTTTGATTTGCAATGGTTACTAAAAATGGAATTTTCTGAGAAATTCATTTAAAACGCTACTCCTTCTACAGTTTTGGTCTGATTTCAATATAACTTGGCACACAAGTAGACTACACTAAGATACATAAAATATAGCATCGGTTTTTGATTTCGATAAACGATGTTGCCATGGTTTCTAAAAATAGAATTTTCTGAGAAATTCCTTTAAAATGCTACTCCTTCTACAGTTTTGGTCTGATTTCAGTATTACTTGGCACACAAGTAGACTACACTAAGATACATAAAATAGTGCATCGGTTTTTGATTTCGATGAACGATGTTGCCATGGTTACTAAAAATAGAATTTTCTGAGAAATTCCTTTAAAACACTACTCCTTCTAAAGTTTCAGTCTGATTTCAATATTACTTGGCACACAAGTAGACTACACTAAGATACATAAAATAGTGCTTCGGTTTTTGATTTCAATAAACGATGTTGAAATGGTTACTAAAAAATAGAATTTTCTGAGAAATTCCTTTAAAACGCTACTCCTTCTACAGTTTTGGTCTGATTTCATTATCACTTGGCACACAAGTAAACTACACTAATATACATATAATAGTGCATCGGTTTTTGATTTCAATGAACAGTGTTGCCATGGTTACTAAAAGTAGAATTTTCTGTGGAATTCCTTTAAAATGCTACTCCTTCTACAGTTTTGGTCTGATTTCAATATAACTTATCACACAAGTAGACTACACTAAGATACATAATTCTGTGCATCGGTTTATGATCAGTACAAACCAGTAGAGCTACAGTCTCGACAGAGATTTCTGGTTTCTGATGTGCAACATGCTCGACGGAAAAAGCTGATAGGTGACAAGAATGAGCTAGGGATTTCTAGCAACTTGTGTCAAAGTACAGATACATCGTTCTTGGCTGGGACTGGTAGCCGATACTTGTTATATTTTTGCATCAATTTATATTTAGGGGACGACCATTTGATTCTGAGGGTGGGAGTGGGGGGGGGGGGGGGGGGGGGGGGGCTGGCAATTTTTTTTGGAGACGGATTATTTATTTTCAAGCCTGTCAAGGACAGATTATTTATTTTCAAGATTATCGAGGACAGATTATGTATTTTCTTTGTCTTACGGTACCTTGATCGATTGATTCTAAAAGACTAATCATTTATATACCATAGGCGAATTCAGGATGGGGGGGGGGGGGTGTATAACTTCGTTCAGGAGGTCTGGGGCCGCCTTAAGGCCCCCAGTGGGTCCTCGGCGAAGCCCTGGTGGAGGCCAAGGGAGGGAAATTAACCAGAATCTCTTCGGTTTTCGGGTATTTTAAGAATAAAACCAGGACAATTATACATGTAGTGGTATTGGTTATTATGTACCAAAGTATGACATTATTAATATTGGTCATGTCATACTTTGAATGAAGGGGGTCCAGGGGGTGAAGCCCCCTGAAGCTCGTGGGTTTTTGTGTATTTTAAGAGTAAAACCAGGCACAATTATGTAGGAATTGGTTTGTTATGTTCCAAAGTATGACATAATTAATACTAGTCATATCATACTTTGAATGAAGGGGGCCCAGGGGGCGAAGCCCCCTGAAGCTCTTGGGTTTTTTTTGTTTTTTAAGAGTAAAACTAGACACAAAAATATTGGTATTGTACTAAAGTATGGCAATATTAATATTATTCATATCATACTTTGAAATTTTAGGGGAGGGTCATACACATGTACGCCTTCCTTAAATCCTCCACTGTATACTTTGTATTAATTTATCGGGAAGTATACTTCTTTGACAAGGAAATTTATCTTTTGTGGTGTTTAAGAATTGGCTTGTATTTAAAGTGATTCATCACATCTACTGAGTGCACATTGCCATGCTGATCAACTCACTACAAGTATCCATTCTGGTAATCTGATTTTAAATACTGTTTGGTTCTAAAATGGCGAGCGAAGCGAGCCAAAAAAATGTTGAATTGAAGATTCTGAGGTTAAATTACACGGAAATAAAAAGGTATTTTCACAATATTTAAATATCATAAGTCAAGGTCAGATTATTTATTTTCTTTGCAGAGGAGGACAGATTATTTATTTTCAACATTTTCAGGGACAGATTATTTATTTCCAAAATCTGCCAGCCCCCCCCCCCCAGAATCAAATGGTCGTCCCCTTAGCATTTTAAAATCAGTCAAATAAGAGATGCTTTTTAAAAGACCTTTATAGAGTCGGAAAACTTAACAATTGTTCTGGAATTTCCCGAGGTCCGTGTTTTGCCCTGTTGACAGAATTTGTATTGTATTTTTATGAGATTGATCGCTTTTCGTTATCTTCTGTCATTTTCATTTTTGGTTTGATAGTTCTACGTCTTTAGAATACAGATACTAAGATCCGCGCATCAGAAGCTCGACATGGGGACTGTAATATACTGTATACTTATTAATCCATTTTGCAAATTTTAGATGTTCCCATTTTTCCTCTGTGAATTTGACAGGCATCCAAGTTGAAAATAGGGGGCGTTTTTTCGCATGTGAAGAAATTTTTTGTAGTTGATGATGCCCCCATCGACTGCAAATCTATTATTGCTTCTGATGGGCCGAACAAGAACCATGTATTTCAATATCCCTCAGACTTGAAAAGAATATACCGTAAGTCTGGAAATTTTTACGTTGATTTTGTTTTGCGAATTCGGGTCAAAATGATGTTGATTAACTTTTACATTTCAAAATTTTGCGAATGACCACTGCTTTCTTTACATTTTCTTATTTGAGATTTATTTTTAAGAAAAATATTTTTGCGAATGCAATGAACTCGCAATTATCTACAGCAAAAATTTCCGGATTTACGGCATTTGGAGGTCTAACGTACCTAGAAAATGTATCCTCAACCTCACACAGTCAGGGGTCCTGTGTTAACTAAACTTCTTGCCCTGATACCTCTGACCAAACTTCAGTCAACATCAAAGGGCTTGCTTCTCGGATTGTAAATTGTTTAACGTCCATCTCGTGATTTTTTTCACTCGTATGGAGACGCCACCACTTTCCAGTGGAGAGCTGCAAACTTTGTTTGCACTCGGGCGCTCTGGGTCATTGAGCAGTGAGGGATCTTTTACGTGCCAGCACCTACTGCGACAGGAGGCCTTGGTTTATACGGACTCATCCGAAGGACCGATGTCCAGGCCTGGGGGCCATAAAATTCAAACAAGCTCACTCTTGATCTCAGTCTCACGTTTTTGCTATAAATTCCTTCAGTAAAAGTGAGACTGAATCTTAGTTTAATGGCCCCCAGGCTAGGTCCCACAATGGGAGTCGAACCCGCGACAAAAAGTCCAACTCCTTACTTCGCGACTCTAGAGCAGACGCACTAACCACTGTGCCACGCGGTGGACTCTGGCACTTAGAAGCACCAATCAAATAGAATGAACAACAAGGGGTCAGTTGGCAATTTGTTTTAAAAATCTCGGCACGATATTGTAGTAGCTGTGCAGCTGTTCGGTACGACTTGCTGACGAGATTATGTTAGACGGTGTGTGTATGTCTAAATCAAGAACATTGATGTTCGAGTTTACAGCAGATTGAGTTAGGATTCACATATTCACTTACCTCGGAAACGAAAAGGTTTGTTCCTCCTCTTTTTTGTAGCTGGTTTAAAGGGGGGATCGGCAACTGAAAGGGCTGATCCAGGGTTGACCATTTTTTGGCTATATTATATGATATCTGCCTTTTAAGTCTTACGGATTGAATCAGAGTTGTCTTCCACTCGAAGTTCCTTGGATGGCTCGTACCTCACATACTACTGTATTCTCGGACGTCAAAGGATACTTTATGAAACGCCTCGCCCTGACAATTTGTTCTTGCTTTCTAAGCTTACTAACATAAGGAACCATTTCGAAGAACTGTACGCAAAGCGAAATATTAAAGGAGTGACAAAAGGGTTTCCGGCGGAGAAATGTAGCGACCTGATGCGTATTCTTCCACCAATCACATCCGAGGTTTGAATGGAGCTTTAGTGGAGTCAGCCAAGGATTGCCGATTGATTGTCTTCTGACACACCTCACTTGTACATGTATTTGCTAATAACAATGAGTTTTTTTTTTATCAGTACCATCCATATTTGAGGCATCTAATAGGGTAAATCTACCCTTTGATTTGTTGCCCTCTGAACATTTTTCTTCTTTCGGTTAGAGAGTTTTTAGGTCACCTGAGTAAACTCAGGTGACCTATTGCTATCCGTTTTCGTCCGTCGTCGTGCGTCGTGTGTTGTGTGTCGTGCGTCGTGCGTCGTGTGTTAACATTTGAACATTTTCAGCTTCTTCTCTGCAACCATTGAACCAATTTCAACCAAATTTGGCAAAAAGCATCTATGGGTGAAGGGAAACAAAAATTGTGAATTTCATGATCCCTGCCCCCCTGGGGCCTGAGGGGTAGGGCCAAAACCATTCAAATTAATGCAATCTTTAAAAATCTTCTTCTTTACTCCTGGACATCAAGCAGTCAAACTGTTTGCATGATTGTAATTAGCATTGAGTCCTCTACCAAAATTGTGAAATTCATGGCCCTGGGGTCAGGGGTTCTAGTGCTAGGGCGGGGCTAAATATTAAGTATATAGTGAAAATGCATTATTTCTTTGAAAATCTTCTTCTCTGCTCCTGAGTATTAAATAAACCAACTAAGTACATAGTTATGATGAGAATGAGTGCCTCTACCAAAATTGTGAATTTTATGGCCCCAGGTTCAGGGGTTCTAGTGTTAGGGTGGGGCTCTATTGATTATATATAGTGGAAAAACATGAATTCTTTGAAAATCTTCTTCTCTTCCCCTGGGTATTAAACAAACAAACTAAATACATAGTTATGATGAGCAAGAATGCCTCTACCAAAATTGTGAATTTTATGGCCCCAGGGTCAAGGCTTCTGGTGTTGGGGGGGCTCTATTGATTATATACATTAAATCTTTGAAAATTTTCTTCTCTGTCTCTGGGTATGAAGCAGATGAACTACCTATATAGTTATGATGAGCAAGGGCCCTAATCTTGCAGAATTGTGAATTTCAAGGCCCCAGGGTCAGTGTTGGGGGGTGGGGTGTGGGGTGGAGGGGCTATACTTATATACTGAAAATGAATTAATTGTTTGAAATCTTCTCCTTTGTATTAATAAAACATTTATTTATTTTTTGATAGGCAATTTTAAGGGTGCCTTTTTAAAATTTGTGCAATGTGTGGACCTAGGGTCAGGGGTTTATGTCACAGTGTTAGGGGCACTACTGATTAGTTGGAATGCATTTTTGTTCCCCTACCCTGCGTATGGGTATTCAGTAACCAAGCTAAGCAACTGCTAAGTGTATTGTTATGATGATCAATGGTGCCTCTTTCAAAATTGAGAATGCCATATAGCATCTGGCTTAAAACATGAAACAAATTCAATAATTGGAAAGTTGTTGCATAATGCTCAGGTGACCTATAAGGCCCGTGGGCCTCTTGTTTTTATGGGGGGGGGGGGGGTTATAAAATAGACCTGTCTCATCCTCGTTAAATATATCACAAGGCTACCCCTTGATTAATTTTGGAAGTTTAATAGTTTTCCAATCATTTTCATGGGTTGGACTTCTCCACGCTCACCAAAAATTGAGGGACACATGTATACGATCGAGGTCTAATCAGCTTCTGTTGGCCCTAAACTCGGAATCGCAGTATTTCTTCTGCCTCTGTAGAAGGAAAGGGCTACTTTTTGGAATATTTTTAACGTGTTTGTCCGTGAACCATTTGAACACCGCATTGTCCACGTTGTCATGTTTCTCTATGAGGTACCGCTTTCTGAATGGGTTAAGATCGGGTGTTTCGCATTTTTTGTAGATTTCATTCTTCGTTTTTTAAAAAAAATCGTACTAAAAGTGTTTGGAAAAATCCAACATTTGGATCACTTCTTTCTTAAGGGATAATTGACTCCTCTATATATTTAATAATTTCATATTTTAGCTTTAAGATCCTGCTATAGCTTTTCTTTTGTGTGACGCCGATTTCTTCGTAACCACCAAGACTGATTATAGGGGCAGGTGGAGAGGGCGCAGTGGTTAGAGCGTCTGCTCTAGAGTCGCGAAGTAAGGAGTCTTCTGTCACGGGTTCGATTCCCACTGTGGGACATGGAGACCGGTCTTTCGGATGAGACCTATAAACCGAAGTACCGTGTCGCAGTAGGTGCTGGCACGAAAAAGATCCCTCCCTGCTCAATGGCCCTGAGTGCCGAGTATAGGACAAACTTTGTAGCCCTCCACCGCAAGTGGTGGCGTCTCCATATGAGTGAAAAATCTCGAGAGGGACGTTAAACAACATACAATCAATCAATCAAATAAATTGGGGCAGGTCATTTCATATATACTAGTATCCAGGGAACACAACTATAAGATAAATATCAAACGTAACCAACGATGTACGCGTTGAATAACAAACGCTTAAACAACTTAGTGAAAAAAATAGATGTTGAATTGTTTTCCAATTTTCATCGACTTTTATGAATTCGTCATGAAAGAAGTAAACGTCGTTACTGATTTTTTTTTCCTCTGCGGAACACAGAAAAAATCCGTTATATCCATAATTTTTTATAGCCATAAAAGTTGACAATGAAATGTAAAGAAAACTGCCGGGAATTCCAGAAAACTTCGCTATATCCGTGAATTCGATGTACCCGTCTTCGTACTAAACGATTTTACTGTATTTTGTTCTCATGTGTTTATCGTAAAATTCCTGCTTAATTAAAAAAATAAAATTTTTTTTTTCATCATCACGGTTTAGTTTTTTTTAATGACGGGTTAGAATGATGAAAAATCATCATCATCATCATCATCATCATGAAAAATGAGGTTCCGGTCACGTGATGAGCCGAGCGTAAGTGTTTTTTCCAGCTCCGCTGTTTGTCCTTTAAATTTATCCTTTAATCTTCGTGTAGATCTTTAAAATTGTTAAAAACTGTCCAGCTGTTTAGAAACAGCAACACGTAACACGTAACTATAATTGTGATCTGTAAACTTTTTGTTGTGAAGAAACAGTGATTTTTCTCAACACTATATGTATCGTGAGTAGCTACTCACAATGTCAACAATGTCACTTACAACGCAGAAAGATGGTAAAAAATCAGAGAGTGGGGGAATCGATAAAAAGACTAAGGGTGACAAGAATACACCAGACAGAAAATTTGTGCAATTGAACCTCCAGTCAATTCCTGCTTCTATTAAAAATACAGTGGTGTCAGGAAAAAATGCCACAAAAAAACAAAGAAGTAGCAGCTCTGATTGCGAGTCAACCAGTGGTGTTAATAGTGCATTGAGTGAGCTCAGTCTTATACAAGAAGGCATATCGGATATAAGGCGAATAATGGTCAGTAAAGATGATGTAAAAGAAATGGTTGCTTCAATTGTGACCGAATTAAAGGGTGAACTAAAAAAAGAAATCCTCGCTGAAGTCAGAGTCACTCATACCTGAAGTTAAACAGAGTGTGACGGAGCAGGTAAAGAAAGAATTCGTGGAAAAGATAGACAGAAAAACAAAAGAGTTTCAAGATCAGACCAAAGATATCTCAGAGGGGTTTAATTTAGAGTTTGAAACATTGAGAGAAAAATTTCACGAGCAAGGAAAAGAACTCAGGGCTCGAAAAGAGAATTTGAAACGCTATCAATATTTGACTGAAACAGCAGTTACTTTAGCAAACAGCAATCAGCAGTATTCACAAAAAGACAATATTAAGTTCACCAAATGGAATGAGCAAAAAAACGAAAATTTGCGTGCAGATCTATGTGCAATTTTGAAGGAGACAGTAAACGTTGATCTTCAACCAACAGATATACTAGCCATACACAGAGTCCCAGGATCGGGTGGTAATGTCGGACCACGGCCAGTCATCGCCAAATTTAGAAATACCGAGACGAAAGTGATGGTCATAAAGAATCGCTCAAATGCGGAGTTGAAGAAGCGTTTTGTGATGCACGATCACGTAACTCCTATGAACGCCAAACTTATAAAAGACTTGAACGAGGACGAGCGTATTGAAAGTGCCTGGTACTTTAATGGCAAAGTGTTTGCGTTGGATTACGATGGAGACAGACACCGATTTGACATCCTGGACAGTGTTTCTGACAAACTTAAACACAAATAGCACGATTTATGCTTAAACAGCTGGAGTACGAAAAACTTTTAAGAACTTTTAAGATCGGGATCGGGAAACAGTAAGCTTTGTGATCGGGATCGATTGAAGCGGGAGAATGCGAAAGTGTGTGACATGGTATGTGTGTGAATATTATCCACATTTCTTTTGTTTTGTTGCTTATTTCTCCAAAACCATATACTACATTCGACACCCGTTTCTTTGTTTAAGTATTATCCTTTTATTTTGTATCAGATTCAATGTCAGATAATATAAAAGTTGTTACAGTGAACTGTCAGGGCCTTGCAACACCATCAAAACGATTAGATGTTTTAAATTTTTACAGAAAAAAAGGATATTCGATCATATGTCTGCAAGATACTCATTTTACTCCAGAAATTGAACCATATGTTGAAGCGCAGTGGGGTTTCAAATGTATATTTAATTCTTTTAAATCTAATGCAAGAGGGGTTGCTATAATGTTTAACAATAACTTTGAATTTAAAATACACAGTGTAAAAAGTGATAACAGTGGGAATATGCTGGCATTAGACATTACAATTGAAGATAATAGAACTACTATCATTAACATATATGGTACTAATTCTGATAATCCAGATTTTTATGACACAATTAGAGAAACTTTTCTTGAATTTGATAATGAATATCTGCTACTTTGTGGCGACTTTAATCTTGCCTTAAACCCTTCTTTAGATACTTTCAACTATCGTAGTGTCAGTAACCCAAAAGCACGCGAGAAATTATTAGAGGTTATGGAAGATATTCATTTAATTGACTACTATAGAATTTTATACCCAGAAAAAAAAATATATACCTGGTTGAAAAAAAATCCATTAAAACAAGGCCGCCTTGACTATATCCTTATTTCAGAAAGTCTTTCAAATCTGGTTGAAAACTTTTGTATTAAACCTGGTTACAGATCTGATCATTCTTCAGTTATAATTGAATTAAAATTTAATGCCTTTGAAAGAGGGCGAGGTCTATGGAAATTCAATAACAGCTTATTAACAGATAAAACATATGTTGAAAAAGTAAAAGAAACTATAAAAAAGGTAGTTGCCCAATATTTACACGTTCCAGAGAATGATGGTAATCAATCTAATGTTCAAATTGATGACAGTCTGTTTTTTGAAGTCCTTTTGATGGAAATTCGAGGGGTTACTATTTCTTATTCATCTTTCAGAAAAAAAGAAAGACAAAATTCAGAAAAATTATTACTTGAGGAAATTGAGCATTTAGAAACAATGGCAGAAATTAATTTTGAACTTTTAGAGGAAAAAAAGCTGAGCCTTGAAAATTTGAGAAAAGAAAAATTACAGGGGCATATTATAAGATCACGAGCTCGATGGATTGAAGAAGGGGAAAAAGCAACAAAGTATTTTTGTAATTTAGAAGCAAGAAATTTTTTAAATAAAACTATTAAAAAGGTAGAAGTAGAAAGAGAGGGTACAATATATATTCAAGCAGAGATCTTAAATCATGTGAAATTATTCTATAAACATTTATATACAAGTTCAGATTCTGAGCTCTTAGATATTAATTTAGAAGAAATTATTCAAGGACAAGATGTCCCAAAGTTAGATAAGCATGCATCTGAGAAACTTGAGTGTGATATTAATGAAAAGGAAGTAGCAGAAGTGCTTAAAAATATGAAAAATAACAAATCTCCAGGTAGTGATGGTTACACGGTTGAATTTTTTAAATTCTTTTGGAACGATTTAAAAACTTATTTACTAAAGGCAATTAAATGTATTTTTATCAATAACGAGCTCCCAATATCACAAAGATTAGGTATAATTTCATGTATTCCAAAAGGCGATAAACCTAGACAGTTTCTAAAAAATTGGCGCCCAATAACACTTCTAAATGTTTTATACAAAATAATATCAGGTTGTCTCGCACAAAGAATTAAAACAACGTTAGATTATTTAATATCAGATACTCAATCAGGATTTATGAAAGGGAGGTATATAGGTGAAAATACAAGATTCATGTATGACTTAATCCACTACACAGCTTCTAAAAACATTCCAGGTTTATTAGTTTTGATTGACTTCGAAAAAGCCTTTGATTCAATTTCATGGACATTTACATATAAAGTTTTGAAGTATTTTGGTTTTGGTTCAAAGATTATAAACTGGGTCAAGATTCTAAATTTTAATTTTAAAGCTTCTATTTTACAAAGTGGATTTTTATCTGATCAGTTTGATATACAAAGAGGTTGCAGACAAGGTGACCCTGTTTCTCCATATTTATTTATTCTATGTGCAGAAGTTCTGGCAATTTTAATTAAACAGAATAAGGACATTAAAGGTATTGTGGTAGATAATAAAGAACATAAATTATCACAGTATGCTGATGACACTTTTCTTGCTCTAGATGGTTCACAAAAATCCCTTTTTGCTGCCCTTGATACCATTGATTTTTATTCAAAATTTTCAGGATTGAAAATTAACATATCAAAAACTAAAATAGTGTGGATTGGATCAAAAAAGTATTCAAAAGAAGTTTTCCATCACACAAGGCGGAAACTAGAATGGGGAACTACAACTTTCAACTTATTAGGAATTCAATTCTCAGTTCATCTTAAAGAAATTGTTGATATTAATTATGACTCACAACTACCTAAAATAAGAGCTTTGATTAAACAATGGAAGCGAAGAATCCTAACTCCAATTGGTCGCATAACTGTTGTTAAGACTCTTATCCTACCTAAGCTTAATCATTTATTTATTTCTTTGCCATCTCCTAGAAAACAGTTTTTAGTAGATTTGCAAAAAGACCTTTTTGAATTTATATGGAAGTCCAAATCGGATAAGATAAAGCGATCCCTTGTCACACAAGACTATCTTTCTGGAGGTTTAAAAATGGTCGATGTAGATAATTTTATTATTGCTTTAAAATCTTCTTGGATGAAAAGGTTAACTCAAAAACAAAAGCCATGGATGGATTTTTTTTTTTGCAGTGAATGGAAAAGATGTTATTGAGAAGCTATTTCATTTTGGGGATCTATTTATTTTAGAGCATTTACTTCCTAAAAACAATGCTTTCTGGCAAGATGTATTAAAATCATGGCTGGAAGTCATGAAGTGTTTAAATAATTGTAAAAGTGTAAAAACTAATTTTTTAAATATCCCGGTGTGGTACAATTCTAATATAATGGTTGGCAAACAGTCTGTATTTATCAAAAATTGGTATGAGAAAGGTATTAGAGTAATTGGAGATTTTTTAGATAGCGAAGGAAAATTTTTATGCTTTGATTCTTTACAAAAAAAATTTTGCCTCTCACAAACAGATACAAATAAGCAGATTATGCAATATAATAGTGTTCTTACTGCAGTATCAAAATATTTGAAAAGTATGTCTATTGACAAATCTTTATCCACAAAATCTTTCAATACACTTATGCCATTTTATTATGAATTGTTGTTACAGTTAGAAAAATGCACTAAGCCAATATACTCCATTTTAAACACAAATAGTGTTAAACCTACATTTACATCAAAATGGAATTCCATTTTGAGTATTTATGGGCAGTGTAATTTTGAAATACATGATGTTTTTAAAGTTTGTTTTAAAGTAACAAGTGATACAGCTGTTCAATGGCTGCAGTGTGGCAACGCACTTTGAAAAAATTACGCACTTTGAAAAATTTTTTCAAAGTGCGTTAAAATTGGGATAAAATCAACGCACTTTGAAAAAATTTTTCAAAGTGCGTTAAATTTGGGACCTACTCAACGCACTTTGAAAAATTTTTTCAAAGTGCGTTAAGAGTCTACATCAATATATTTTACCATGGAGACACTTAACGCACTTTGAAAAAAAAATCATATTTTAGTCATGGAAAGATTTTATTTGTTATTTATCTTTCAAAAAAGTAAGCCTAACCCTAACCTCAAAAATGAATTGATTTACTCCCGTCGAAAAGAGGAGAAGACGGGTATAAGATCCCTCAGTCCAAATCTTTATCTTTCCAATACATAGATGTCGGTAACAAACGGGGGAGGGGAGCAATAAACCTAAAAAGGGTACGCTGCATTTTCAATGCTTATACGATGTATATATCTTTCCAAAATAAGTTGGGGGCTTAGCCCCCCATACCCTCCCCTGGCCCTTCGCCCAGTCTCGATGTCTATGCTATACTCAAATTATGTATTTACCTTACTGGTATGACCTTGAAAACTTCCAATAATAAATGAGTTAATTAAAACAGATTAAAACTAAAAAAATTTAAGTACAGTAAAACGTATGAGAGAGAAAGAATGTTCATAGTTTTGAACAATCAAATTGGCCCCTTTTTATTATGATAAATGCTAAGTTGGTTGAAGCTGTCCTCTGTTAGTGCCCCCTATACACCTTTACATCTACTTATCAAAGACTTGAATTTAAAAAAAAAAGAAGAAACGAATTAATGAACATAAACAATCGTCACTCTTTTTTTCAAGACCGTTTAATTTTCCCTTTTATTTTATCAAAACCTTAGATATTTAAAACGTCAATATCTCAGGTCCTACAGTGACTTTATCATAAAAAAGTTATCAAACCAGGATCTGTTATTTATCATACCGATTATTTGAAGGAATATTGATCAATCTTTATATTTTTTTCAAAGTGCGTAAATATGGTCGATATTAACGCACTTTGAAAAAAAATTTTTTTTTTCAAAGTGCGTTAGCTTGGTCCCAAATTTTAACGCACTTTGAAAAATTTTTTCAAAGTGCGTAATTTTTCAAAGTGCGTTGTAACACTGCAGTTTAGAATACTGCATAGGATTCTTCCTGTAGGTTATTATCGTAAAAAGATTAATATTAAAACCACTGATTTTTGTACTTTTTGTAAGAATGAAAGTGAAACAATCCAACATGTATTTTTATTTTGTAATAATATTTTGTCATTGTGGAGTAGTCTAAGCCAACATATATATAGAACTACTTCAAAAAGGGTTGGATTTAACATTAATAATGTTATATTAGGAGAGATTCCATTGACAAAAAATAATAGAGTTGTAAATTTTATTATACTATACACTAAACAATATATATTTACTTGTTTGATGCAGAAGAAAATGCCAAATATCAGCGCACTCTTATGTCATCTAAGAATCAAATATAATGTTGAAAAATTTGTTTCAATCCAAAAGAACAAAATTGTGTATTTTAATTCCTTATGGTCTACATGGAAACCAGTTTTTGATGAGTGACAGTTCAAATGTCATTTACTATTGTTATTGTCTTTCTCTTTTTTCTTTCTTTTTTTATCTCTTTTTTATCCTCATATTGATAAAAGAATATATATGTATTTAATAATTTGGATAATATATGCACAATGTTATAAGGCGTTGGAGGAAATAGTGACAAATTGAAATTACATGTATTTTCTTTTTTCTCTCTCTCTCTTTTAATATTATTTATAGAAGGATAGTGGATAGTGTGAAAGGGTGAGTGTGTGTGTGTATGGCATAAATGTAAATATGTTTCAGTTATCTCTTTGTTTATTATGAGAAAAAATATAAATAAAAAAAAAAAAAAAAAAAGAATGATGAAAAATCGCAATGGATTTTTTTTTTTTCCTGATAGATAAATTGTGTCCGATTTGTATAGATCTACTGAAAGCTTACCGTTGGACCAATATATGCAATATGAAAATGTCTCTTCTAGGACTCTAGATCTTCATTTATCTGTTTTGAAATAAATTCCAAGGAATAACATTGCCCAAAGCATGCATGTTGTCTAGAAGTGTGTTGATTTATAGGACACAAATATTAAGAGATGTTATTACAAATCAATTTTCTGCGGCTAAGCACACGAGTCTTGTCTACGTTTGTTTGGAGTCTGCCTCAAAGTCTCTAAGCCATTTTATATGTTTATCTTCACAAGAAAAGGCGCTTTTTACAAAATTTGTTAGCAAAAGATTAATAAAAATATGTAAATGCATTTATTGGATAAAGACATTAACCATCTTGTTACTTTCAGTATACTTGTAACTAGTGCTAATTGTAACGGGAACCGTTACAGATGTTCCCCAAACGCTCCCCAACTTCCTTTTGGTGCAATATCCTCTGTAAGCTTCATTAAATACGACAATTGCACCCGTGCACATGTGAATGCATGTGCGTTATGACCATATCATCTTGTCTACACTATCTATATATTTTGATGTACTATAATATGAAAGCATTCAGTCCAAAAGTATTAAAAATCACTCATTCAAGTGTATTATTAACTTCACTCGTTCTAAATGCACGCACGTGCGTGCACGTGCATGTTGACCATACCTTCTTGTAGGAGTCCATTATACCTATCTGTATTCTAAATCCCATCCTGTTTGTTTGAAAAATAAAGGAGTTATAGCCATTTCAAGTTTCAGCCAATCAGATTGCAGCACACGTACATGCGCGTGATTTCATGATTTTTTCTACATCGTATTGTAGGACATCCTAATGAAAGACTATGTTTTAAATTTCAAAACATTTTGTCAAAAAACAAAGGAGATATAGCCATTTAAAGTTTCAGCCAATCAGATTGCAGCACACGTACATGCGCGTGATTTTATGATTGTTTTCTACATCGTATTGTAGGACATCCTAATGAAAGACTATGTTTTAAATTTCAAAACATTTTGTCAAAAAACAAAGGAGATATAGCCATTTAAAGTTTCAGCCAATCAGATTGCAGCACACGTGCATGCACGTGATTTCTTGAAATTTTTTGTATATCATATTGCAGGATATTCTAATGTATGACAATATTTTAAATTTCAAAGCATTTCGTTAAAAAACAAAGGAGATAAAGCCATTTAAAGTTTCAGCCAATCAGATTAAAGCGCATGCGCATGCACGTGATTTCATGAAACTTTTATATATCATGTTGTAGGATATTCTAATGTATGACTATACTTTGAATTTCAAAGCATTTCGTCAAAAAACAAAAGAGATATTGAGATTTTTGTTTCAGCCAATCAGAGCGAAGCGCACGTGCATGCGCGTGAGTTCGTGCTAATTTGACAGTGTCATATTATCTACACTATAAATATATCTTTATATAATGAGTTTCAAAACATTTGTTCAAAAAACATAAAAGTTATAGCTATATTAAGTATATCAGTCAATTCACTCATTTCACGCGCACGCACGTGCAGGCGTATGCGGGCAAAATGACCTTCGTTCCGCACACCTACACTACACACCTATTAACCCTAAAAAGGTTTTAGCTCAGTTGGGTGAACAGTTTCTGAGAACACTCGCGCACAAAAAAGTACCGGAGAACAAATAAGAAAAAAAATAATAATAACTAGTGCTAATTGTAACGGGAACCGTTACAGATGTTCCCCAAACGCTTCCCAACTCCCTTTTTGTGCCATATTCCCTGTAAGCTTCATTAAATAAGGCAAAGCATATGCATTTAAGACTTTGACAACGTTTTTCCAGAAGTATACCAAGTATATTCAAATTTTAGCATAGCACGCGTGCGCATGTGAATCCGTAAGCGTAATGACGATATCATCTTGTCTACACTATTTAGAAATCTTGATTCACTAAATATTGAAGCATTTAATCCAAAAGCATTTAAAAATACGCTCATTCATGTGTATTTTTAATTTTACTAATTTCACGTGCACGCACGTGCATACATGTGCATGATGACTATACCTTCTTATAGGAGTTTATTATGTCTGCTTATGGTCCAAATCCCATCCTGTTTGGTTGAAAAACAAGGGAGTTACAGCCATTTAAAGTTTAAGCCAATCAAATTGCAGCGCACGTGCATGCGCATGTATTAATGAAAATTGTTATGTATCATATTGTAGGATATCTTAATGCATGCCTATGTTTAAAATTTCATAGCATTTCGTCAAAAATCGAAAAAGATATTGTGATTTTTGTATAAGCCAATCAGAGCAAAGCGCATGTCCACGCACGTGCATGCATGTGTATGATGACCATACCATCTTGTAGTAGTCCATTGTGTTTGTCTATGTTCTAAATCCCATCTTATTTGGTTGCAAAACAAGGGAGTTATAGCCATTTCAACTTTAAGCTAATCAGATTGCAGCGCACGTGCATACGCGTGATTTCATGATTTTTTTTCTATATCATATTGTAGGATATCCTAATGCATGACAATGTTTTAAATTTCAAAGCATTTCGTCAAAAAACAAAGGTGATATAGCCATTTGAAGTTTCAGCCAATCAGATTGCAGCACACGGGCATGCGCATGCTTTCATGAAAATTCTTATACATCATGCTGTAGATCTTCAAAATGTAGGTCTATGTTCAAAATTTCAAAGGATTATGACAAGAAACAAGAAAGATATTGAGACTTTAGTTTCAGCCAATCAGAGCGAAGCGCACGTGCATGCGCGTGAGATCTTAATTTTTTGACCATGTCATTTTGTCTATTCTTCTAATATATACTTATAATATGAGTTTCAAAGCATTTCATCAATAATTTAAGTAGTTACGTCTGTATCAATTATATTGGACATTTCTTGTGTTGCACGTGCGAGCTCTTGCAATCACATGTGCATGCACATGCTTTCATGATAAATCTTATAATACAGGCTGTAGATCTCCCTAATATAAGACTATGTTCAAAATTTCAAATGATTTTATCAAAAAACAAAAAAGATATTGAGACTTTAGTTTCAGCCAATCAGAGCGAAGCGCACGTGCATGCGCGTGCGATCTTGCTATTTTGACCATGTCATCTTGTGCTTACTACTAATATATCCTTACATTATAAGTTTCAAAACATTTCGTCATAAAATAGAAAAGTTATGGTTATATCCATTTTATATTGGTCATTTTAAGTTTAGCACGTGCGCGCTCTTGCAAGCACGTGCGCGCAAAATGACCTTGATTCCGCAAATCTACATAACATGCCTACTTACCCTAAAAAGGTTTCACCTAAATCGGATGTGTAGTTTACAAGATCACTCGCGGACAAAATTTTCCCAGGAAGAAAAATAATAATAATAATAAGAATAATAATAATAAGAAACAGAGTAAAAACAATATGTTCCCCAACTTCGTTTGGGGAACATAATAACATGGAACAACACTTTATTTTCGTCTTACGAATCCTTAAACAGGTCTGGACGATTTCTAAATATGGAAGTCAAGAACGATAACCGAAAGTTGCTATAAATGTACATCAAGTACACGTAATTATTTTTCTGTCCAATCAGACAACAGCATTTTTACACACCCCAAAACATATTTTAAAAGAGCAAAAAGATAACAGGTTTTTTTGTTTTTTTCCTCAAAAAAAATTTTTTTTAACAAAAAATCTGTAGAAGTAAGATGAAATTTTCCTTTCATTTTTACTTTTGAAGAATAAGGTATTCCCCACATTTTTACCGTGAACAACCTTGACATTTTTATCTAGGTAAAGAAAAAAAAATAATGCACAATAGAATGTAATCGTTTACAGAGGTATAGATCGCACCAGCAAGTTTTTATCAAGTTCAATTATAACATTTGCCGGAATATATTATATGACGGTAAATATAATTTTGCTTAGCCGTCCGATTTTCATCGATAATGCTTAAATTCCATGTGTATAGATCAACTCAAACAAGTGTTTATCGTGTGGAGTATACACATATAGTTTTGCATTATCACGGGTTTCTTGAGCGCTGAATACATAGCTATGCAGACTTTAAATGGGCATAAAGAAGGCGTTTAACGTGGAGAAAAGATAATCCTGTAATTATACACGAATGCGTTTTATCCCAATATCTTACCTCGCATATCAGAAACTGCATGGACTACTAAAATTGTGTAATAAACACTCAAAAATAATAAAGACTGTTATCTTTTAAGATTTTTATGTCAGGCTCTAAAAACTGAAAATTTACCGTATTTATATCAATTTTTTAACGTAGGTAAACTTTTGAGATTGTTAACTCCTAGATACAGATTTTTTAATCCCACTTAAAACGTATTCAAAGCTCTCAAATCGTGTTTGTTCACGGTAGAATTGTCATAAATATCATTTTATTCCCAAATTCGCATAAAGTTTACAAAAAGTTTGTTTTAAAAAATCTTTTAAGCAAAAAACTTAAAAACCACGTGTTTTATTTATTCTCTCATGGGTTTGTCGTAATGCTGTTATCTGATTGGTCAGAAGGATTAGTGCCTTGTTTATTCTTTGTATAAATAGCAATTCACGGTTATCGTTCTTGACTTCCTTATTTAGAAATCGTCCAGACCTGTTAAACATGTTGAAAGTTTAAAGTCCCCAAACTCGACAATTCTTTTGAATTTACGGTTTCTTGTTGATTGAATGTTTCGCTTTTGAAATTCTTCATAATGACAGGAATGACATCTAGTGAGCTGTCATCAGCTGTTTCATTAGTAAAGAAACTTTTCTTCGACACCCAATATAACAAATTAACTTCCTATAGCGTCATCAAATAGACACATTGATGTCGAAAGTACTGCGAAATCGAACTTAAACTAGTCTTCAATTTGGTTAACGTTATGTAACTGTTATCATTTTTAGGTCACCTGAGTAAACTCAGGTGACCTTTTGCTATCCGTTTTCGTCCGTCGTCGTGCCTTGTGCGTTAACATTTGAACAGTTTCAGCTTCTTCTCTGCAACCACTGAACCAATTTCAACCAAATTTATTTGGCACAAGGCATCTATGGGTAAAGGGGAACAAAAATTGTGAATTTCATGATCCCTGCCCCCCTGGGGCCTGAGTGGTGGGGCCAAAACCACTAAAATTAATGCAATCTTTAAAAATCTTCTTCTTTACTCCTGAACATCAAGCAGTCAAACTGTTTGCATGATTGTAATCAGCATTGAGTCCTCTACCAAAATTGTGAAATTCATGGCCCTTGGGTCAGTGGTTCTAGTGCTAGGGCGGGGCTAAATAAGTATATAGTGAAAATGCATTATTTCTTTGAAAATCTTCTTCTCTGCTTCTGGGTATTCAGTAAACCAACTAAGTACATAGTTATGATGAGCAAGAGTGCCTCTTCCAAAATTTTAGTGTTAGGGCAGGGCTCTATTGATTACATAGTGGAAATACATGAATTCTTTGAAAATCTTCTTCTCTGCTCCTGGGTATTAAGCAGATGAACTACCTATGTAGTTATGATGAGCAAGGGCCCTAATCTTCCAGAATTGTGAATTTTATGGCCCCAGGGTCAGAGGTTCTGGTGTTAGGGCGGGGCTCTATTGATTATATAGTGAAAATACATGAATTCTTTGAAAATCTTCTTCTCTGCTCCTGCATATGAAATAGACCAACTAAGTGCATAGTTATGATGAGCAAGAATATCTCTTCCAAAATTGTGAATTTCATGGCCCTTGGGTCTGGGGGTTCTGATGTAAGATTGGGGCTCTATTGATTACATAGTGAAAATACGTTAATTCTTTGAAAATCTTCTTCTCTGCTCCTGGGTATTAAGCAGATGAACTACCTATATAGTTTATATGATGAGCAAGGGCCCTAATCTTCCAGAATACTGTGAATTTCAAGGCCCCAGGGTCAGGGATACCATAAAGGGGGGGGGGCTGTACATATATACTGAAAATGAATGAATTGTTTGAAATCTGCTCCTTGGTATTAATCAAATATTTTTGAAAAGCAAGGATGCTTTTTCAGAAATTGTGCAATGTGTGGATCTAGGCCTAAGGGTCAGGGGTTCATGTGTGGTAGGGGCACTACTGATTATTGTTGAATGTTACTGATTGGTTGAAATGCATTTTTGTTCCCCTACCCTGCCTATGGGTATTAAGTAACCAACCTAAGCACTGCTAAGTATATAGTTATGATGATCAATGGTGCCTCTTTCAAAATTGTGAATGCCATAGCATCTGGCTTAAAATATGAATCAAATTTAATCACTGGAAAGTTGTTGCATAATGCTCAGGTGACCTATAAGGCCCATGGGCCTCTTGTTATACCATATCATCATAAGCTAAAAAAACAGCGAGATACAATAGACTTGTTGTCTTTCTAAGGTTAGTATTTACTCGGCGATGACTTACTTACTTACAATGAAATGTATGGGGAAAACAAACAGTATTCAAGCTCAAAAGTCCATTCAACAATACAGAAAAGAAGCAGAGCAAACACGGACCTCCAACACATCGGAGATGGGATCAGGTGCAGTGGAGGAGTAAGCATCCCCTGCCGACCGGTCCCACCCGCCGTGTGCTCCTTGTCATGATCGGGAAATAACGGAAAAATCCGACGTTAATTCAATGTATAAATAATGGACTAACAATTAATATAAAAAACGTCAGTCAGCATTTGGCTAGGTGATAAATTGTATTTGCTGACAAAATCATTGTATCGACCATAGAATATACGAAATGATGATTTTAAACGAGACAGCTGAAATTCTGGTTTCATCAACTTGTTTGTCAATAATTTACCTCGTTTTAGAAATTGTTCGTACGTAGAGTATGTTCTTGCGTATCAAATCAACTGAAATATATAAACTCCGTATGCAGGTGATGTAGGTTTAATGCTGCATATTGCATAAGGGAAGTTGGCGATAGAAAAGTTAAAGTCATCACGTGTATCATAGAGCTTGGTAATTAGATTACCATTAACGACTTTTTCAAGTAAATATCCAAATATGAAACAGATGTTTCAAACTCTGTGGTATCTTTTATATCAAGCTCACCAGGACAAATCGTATTGACATAAGACTGGAAATTACCATTGTAAATTGACAATATGTCGTCGATTATCTAAATGTAGAGTTGAAGGCCACAGCAAGTATTTTCACGCATAAGATTTTGTACAAATTCTGCTTCATATGAATACAAAAATAGGTCTGCTGATAACAGGGCGCAATTAATACCCATGGAAATTCCAATAGATTGTTGGAAGACCTGGTCTCCAAAAACGACATAGATATTGTCAATCAGAAACTCAAGCATCTTTTTGATGTCAACTTCAGAGTACTTGTGTGTACAATCAGAATGTTTTTAACAAAGTTATTTTGTAAATGACCAATGACAAGGTAAGTAAATTTACGAGTTCCATTTTTATTTAAAAAAAACAGCTGTCAATGATATCAAAAAGCTTGGATTTTTGATTTGTCGTGGGGAAAGGTTGTGTATAAAGTTGAAAAGTCGTAAGTTTTTAAGCTGTTGATTTTGGGGAAATCTTGTGATTTCAAATTGTTCAAAAGTTCCTTGGAATTTTTTAGTATCCACATCTGATTTACACCACTTCTTGAATATATTGTTGCAAGTACTCTTGATGTTTCTCTTTCACTACTGTTAATATTTTGGTGAGGAGTAAAGAAAGAGGTTTGGTTGAACATTTACTGGAACCCCCTATTATATTTTTTTGTAAGGATTCTTATGACGTTTTGGAATCCAATGTATATATGGTTGTTTAAATTTATTGTAGTTCTTTGGGATATTAAAATTTAAAACTGAGATATGATTTTGAAGAATTTCCTTAGTAAGGGAACTATAAGTTGGATCACCACTTGCCGAATTAAATCCAAGTTCTTCTAAATTACAATTTATAAAATGAGCCTTTAAAATGAAAACAATGTTGTTACCTACTTTGTAAGCGGGGATCAGTACGTACTGATTTGAAATCTTATTCTTTTTTCACTTCCGTAGGAAAGGAAGAGCATTTTGTTGAACGGGTTGAATAATTTGGAACAGGTCAATTCCAAAGCATAGGCGTCGGAACCGGGGGGGGGGGGGCTTAGCCCCCTCCCCCCACTTTTTTTCCAAATAAATACTTAGTATAGACATTGAACATATCTTCGTAGGTTTAACCCCCCCCCCCCACTTTCCACAGATACGTTTTAGTATAGATTAAAAATGGGGAAGGTAGAATTTTTTTTTTTACACTTAGCCCCCCCCCCCCATTTTCAATTTGCTTGAGAAGCCAATGCCAAGGAGCTATAAAAATACCTTCTTAATTAAACAGAACTTACAAGACATGAATATTGTTGTCAAGATGCATACTAACTAGAAAGAAAATATGATGTGAGATTTGCATTACTTACACTGATAAAATTCGTTGAGGAGAGCTTTGTAATCTCTAATTACCTTTGTTAATTATTACATGTATTATCCTATTATGTATTTTTTGTTTGCTTAAAAAAATTAATCGGATTCTTGAATTGATAAATCTGTAGGCCTATCATACTTTCTTAAGATTCCTTTCCTTACGATTCCTTACAA
>NW_026923906.1:0-22682 GCF_032062105.1 Saccostrea cuccullata
TTTTGGATACGACGAACTTTGACCCTTTGACCTAGACCTTGGAGAACACATGTGTACATCTGAATCTTTTTTTCTGTTTCGTTTCTATGGCAACCGTGAGCGACTCATTACAATTATTTTGAAAGTAGAAATCACTTTGACACATTGCAAGGAATAAACATTGAAAGTTTCAAAACGATTGCCTGAGTAGTTATTGAGAAAATCGAAATTAAAGAATTTTAACTTTCACCTGGTTTCCATGGCAATAATCGATTATATGAAAATTTTAAATACGAGTTGCAGAACTACAGATACTAATCATTAAAATAAGAAAAGTTTCATGACGAACGTTTAAGGGACCAGAGAGAACACTCTCGGATAAAATTTGTCGCTTTTTACAGGTTTCCATGGCAACGGTAGACATATTGGAACTGAACGACCTCACTGCACACAACTACAACCAGTGATCGTCCTTGAAGGAAAGTTTCAGGAAGATTGTCCCAGCCATCTCCGAGAAACAGCCTGGATAAAAAAACATGCGTACAATATCAATATGTCGTCCCCGACTTCGTTCGGGGCGACGTCAATAACTCCTGAATTTTTCTCATCAATAACTCCTGAATTTTCCCCTTCAATTCGAGCATTTCTGCATTGCAGAGAGCTGATGTGTGTTATGAGATAATAAATCATGTGTGAACTTTCTCAGTTTAGCGGAATCATGAACATTTTCGGCGAGATGAATGTTTTGTATACAGTGGTGATCAAGGCTTTGCGAACCATCAGGAGCGGATCAAAGAATTTATGAATGAATAAAAACTATGGAAATGACGTACCAATTTTTTAATTTATACTTGCACTATCTAATGAAATGAATAATATACAAGTGATAGATATACAAGAAAACGCGAAATGATAATAAATGCAGCTGACAATCGTTATTTTTTTTTATATAGATAAAATGAAATATTTATAAATTCAAGAGACAAAACAGAAGGAGAATGAATGATGGCAAAATATCACATGACGGGAACTGAATTTTATGAATGAAGATTTTAAAAAGTTACTTGTAAGTTGTATATGTTATATCTGTGTATTCTACTTGGCTGTGTGCTTCATAAAAAGAGGGGGGGGGGGGGCGTCTTGAACATAGTAAATAGCCATAACGTTTGAACGGTAAGTACTAGGGCTTTCGTATTTCAAATATGTAATCCTTGTGAAAAGAACTTTTATTGGATACGACGAACTTTGACCCTTTGACCTAGACCTTGGAGAACACATGTGTACATCTGAATCTTTTTTTCTGTTTCGTTTCTATGGCAACCGTGAGCGACTCATTACAATTATTTTGAAAGTAGAAATCACTTTGACACATTGCAAGGAATAAACATTGAAAGTTTCAAAACGATTGCCTGAGTAGTTATTGAGAAAATCGAAATTAAAGAATTTTAACTTTCACCTGGTTTCCATGGCAATAATCGATTATATGAAAATTTTAAATACGAGTTGCAGAACTACAGATACTAATCATTAAAATAAGAAAAGTTTCATGACGAACGTTTAAGGGACCAGAGAGAACACTCTCGGACAAAATTTGTCGCTTTTTACAGGTTTCCATGGCAACGGTAGACATATTGGAACTGAACGACCTCACTGCACAACTACAACCAGTGATCGTCCTTGAAGGAAAGTTTCAGGAAGATTGTCCCAGCCATCTCCGAGAAACAGCCTGGATAAAAAAAACATGCGTACAATATCAATATGTCGTCCCCGACTTCGTTCGGGGCGACATAATAATAACAAGCTAATTCAGAGAATTCGTGTCCCCCGCTTAGGGAAAAAGTCGGCTCCCCCTGACTGAATTTGTAGAATTATTAAATGTATACATGTATACTGAAGCAAATAAAATACATGTATGTCAATATGCATATAAAGATTTGATTGCTTATTCTTTATTATGTGTATAGAAGATTTTTTTATACGGAATCTTTATCACACTGTAATGATGATTTTATAACCTCATAAATTTTTCATTTCACATGCTGAATACTATCATTTAGTAAAAAAAAAAAAGGTATTTAAAAAAAAAGAAAAAGAAAGGATCGACCGAGATTCGATCCCGGGACCTTTCGCATTTGAAGCGAGAGACATAACCACTAGACCACGGAATCGCTAAAAACGCGGTGTGAAGTATATGCAGAATTGAAGTCACATACATGTATATATTCATGTTTTCATGTTCGGTATTCTCAAAATTTTACACAATCCATGGTGTTTGATTTATTTAGCCTTTTATTAAACAGTTTTAAAATAGATGTAATAAGAACATAAAGTCCGCCGAGAACCACTGTTTTATACGCAATAACTCTCCTCATGCCCCTGCGCTAAAATAGCGACATATAATACTATAAATACTAATAAAACAAACGGGGCGGGGCATTTTGAGAGGGGCGAGAGACGTCCTAGGGAGTTTTGGTATAAAATTACATTGCATAAGCTCAAAATCTTCTTGAAATATCGCCCGGAAATGATAGTATTACATACAGACAGAATGTATAAATTTACGACCTTGAACTTTGACCTTTTGACCTCAAAATCAATAGGGGTCTTCATTAGGCCACAGGGAGTTGTTATATAAAATTTCATTGCAATAGCTCAAATGGTTCTCGAGATATCGTGTGAAAACGAAAGTGTTTTAACGGACAGAATTTGCTTATTTATGACCTTGACCTTTGACCTTTTGACCTCAAAATCAATAGGGGTCTTCTTTAGTCCATAGGGAGTTGCTATGCTAAATTTCATTGCAAAAGCTCAAAGGGTTCTCGAGATATCGTGTGGAAACGAAAGCGTTACAGACAGACAGAAAGACGGACGGACGGACCGACGGACGGACAGACGGACGGACGGACGGACGGACGGACGGACGGACAAACCCAAATTAATATCCCCCACTTTTCAAGCGGGGGACAATAACTAGTGCTAATTGTAACGGGAACCGTTACAGATGTTCCCCAAACGCTCCCCAACTCCCTTCTCGTGCCATATTCCCTGTAAGTTTCATTAAAGAAGGCAAAATCTATGCATTTAAGACGTAAACAAGGTTTTCCCAAAAGTATACCAAGTATTTCAAATTTAAGCAATGCAGGCGTGCGCATGTGATTACATGAGCGTAAGACGATATCATCTTGTCGACACTATTTTACTCATTTGCACGTGCACGCACGTGCATGATGACCATACCTTCTTGTAGGAGTCCATTATGTCTGTCTATGTTCTTAATCCCATCCTGTTTGGTTGAAAAACAAGGGAGTTATAGCCATTTAAAGTTTAAGCCAATCAGATTGCAGCGCACGTGCATGCGCGTATTTTCATGACAATTATTATATATCATATTGTAGGACATCTTATAGTATGCTTATGTTTTAAATTTCAAAGCATTTTGTAAAAAAACAGAAAAGATATTGAGATTTTTGTTTCAGCCAATCGGAGCAAAGCGCACGTGCACGCACGTGCATGCATGTGAATGGTGACCAGACCATCCTGTAGGAGTCCTTTATGTCTATCTATGTTGTAAATCCCATGCTGTTTGGTTGAAAACCAAGGGAGTTATACTCATTTAAAGTTTCAGCCAATCAGATTGCAGCGCACGCGCATGCGCGTGATTTCATGAAAAATTTTATATATCATATTGTAGTACATCCTAATGCATGTCTATGTTATAAATTTCAAAGCATTTCATCATAAAACAAAATAGATATTGAGATTTCTGTTTCAGCCAATCAGAGCAAAGCGCACGTGCATGCGCGTGAGTTCATGCAAATTTGACCATGTCATCTTATCTACACAACTTATATATCTTTATATAATGAGTTTCAAAACATTTTATCAAAAAATATAAAAGTTACAACCATATTAAATATATCAGTCATTTTACTTATTGCACGCGCCCGCACGTGCATGCGTATGCGCGCAAAATGACCTTCGTTCGGCACATCTACACAACATGCCTACTAACCCTAAAAAGGTTTTAACTTAGTTTGGTGAACAGTTTCTGAGAACACTTCCGGACAAAAAAGTACCGGAGAAGAAATAAGAAGAAAAAAGAATAATAATAACTAGGGCTAATTGTAACGGGGACCGTTACAGATGTTCCCCAAACGCTCCCCAACTTCCTTTTGGTGCCATATTCCCTGTAAGCTTCATTAAATAAGACAAATTCTGTGCATTTTTGACTTTAACAATTTTTTCCCAGAAGGATACCGATTATATTCAAATTTTAGCATTGCACTCGTGCGCATGTGCGTTATGACCATATCATCTTGTCTACACTATCTATATATCTTAGTATACTATTTATTAATGCATTAAGTCCAAAAGTATTAAAAATCACTCATTCAAGTGTATTTTTAATTTCTTTCGTTCCAAATGCACGCACGTGCGTGCACGTTCATGATGACCATACCTTATTGTAGCAGTCCCTATTATTTATCTATGTTCTAAATCCCATCCTGTTTGGTTGAAAAACAAGGGAGTTATAGCCATTTCAAATTTCAGCCAATCAGATTGCAGCACACGAGCATGGGCGTGATTTCATGAATATTTTTCTAGATCATATTGTAGGATATCTTAATGTATGCCTATATCTTAAATTTCAAAGCATTTCATCAAAAAACAAAGGAAATATAGTTATTTAAAGTTTCAGCCAATCAGATTGCAGCACACATCTATGCGAATGATTTCTTGTATTTTTTGTATATCATATTGTGTGATATCCTAATGCATGACTATGTTTTAAATTTCAAAGCATTTTGTCAAAAAATAAAGGAGATATAGCCATTTAAAGTTTCAGCCAATCAGATTGCAGCACACGTGCATGCGCGTGATTTCATGAAATTTTTTATATATTATATTGTAGGATATGCTAATGCATGACTATGTTTAAAATTTGAAAGGTTTTCATCAAAAAACAAAAGAGATATTTAGATTTTAGTTTCAGCCAATCAGAGCAAAGCGCACGTGCACGCGCGTGAGTTCGTGCTAATTTGACAGTGTCATTATATTAACACTATTAATATATCCTCATGTAATGAGTTTCAAAGCATTTCATCAAAAAATGTAAAAGTTATGGCTATATTAAGTATATCAGTCATTTAACTCACTTCACGCGCCCGCACGTGCAGGCGTATGCGCGCAAAATGACCTTCGTTCAGCACATCTACACAACACACCTATTAACCCTAAAAAGGTTTTAACTTAGTTGGGTGAACAGTTTCTGAGAACACTTCCGGACAAAAAAGTACCGGAGAAGAAATAAGAAGAAAAAAGAATAATAATAATAATAATAATAATAACTAGTGCTAATTGTAACGGGAACCGTTACAGATGTTCCCCAAACGCTCCCCAACTCCCTTCTCGTGCCATATTCCCTGTAAGTTTCATTAAAGAGGGCAAAATCTATGCATTTAAGACGTAAACAACGTTTTCCCAAAAGTATACCAAGTATATCAAATTTAAGCAATGCAGGCGTGCACATGTGAATGCATGAGCGTAATGACGATATCATCTTGTCTACACTATTTTACTCATATGCACGTGCATGCACGTGCATGATGACCATACCTTCTTGTAGGAGTCCATTATGTCTGTCTATGTTCTTAATCCCATCCTGTTTGGTTGAAAAACAAGGGAGTTATAGCCATTTAAAGTTTCAACCAATCAGATTGCAGCGCACGTGCATGCGCATGTTTTCATGACAATTATTATATATCATATTGTAGGACATCTTAAAGCATGCCTATGTTTTAAATTTCAAAGCATTTTGTAAAAAAACAGAAAAGATATTGAGAATTTTTTTTCAACCAATCAGAGCAAAGCGCACGTGCACGCACGTGCATGCACGTAAATGGTGACCATACCATCTTGTAGGAGTCCTTTATGTCTATCTATGTTCTAATTCCCATGCTGTTTGGTTGAAAACCAAGGGAGTTATAGTCATTTAAAGTTTCAGCCAATCAGATTGCAGCGCATGTGCATGCGCGTGATTTCATGAATTTTTTTTTATATCATATTGTAGTACATCCTAATACATGTTTATGTTATAAATTTCAAAGCATTTCATCATAAAACAAAAAAGATATTAAGATTTCTGTTTCAGCCAATCAGAGCAAAGCGCACGTGCATGCGCGTGAGTTTATACAAATTTGACCATGTCATCTTATCTACACAACTTATATATCTTTATATAATGAGTTTCAAAACATTTTATCAAAAAATATTAAAGTTACAACCATATTAAATATATCAGTCAGTTTACTCATTGCACGCGCCCGCACGTGCATGCGAATGCGCGCAAAATGACCTTCGTTCGGCACATCTACACAACATGCCTACTAACCCTAAAAAGGTTTTAACTTAGTTTGGTGAACAGTTTCTGAGAACACTTCCGGACAAAAAAGTACCGGAGAAGAAATAAGAAGAAAAAAGAATAATAATAATAATAATAATAATAATAACTAGTGCTAATTGTAACGGGGACCGTTACAGATGTTCCCCAAACGCTCCCCATCTCCCTTTTGGTGCCATATTCCCTGTTAGCTTCATTAAATAATACAAACTTTATGCATTTGAGACTTTAACAACGTTTACCCAGAAGGGTACCAAGTTCATTCAAATTTTAGCATTGTACGCGTGTGCATGTGAATGCATGTGCGTAATGACCATATCATCTTGTCGACACAATCTAAATACTTTAATATACTAAATATTAAAGTATTTAATCCAAAAGTATTTAAAAAATACGCCCATTCAAGTGTATTTTTGGTTTTACTCATTTCACGTGCACGCATGTGCATACATGAGCATGGTGACATTCCTTCTTGTAGAAATCCAATACATCTATCTATGTTCTAAATCCCACCCCGTTTGGTTGAAAACCAAGGGAGTTCTAGCTGATTAAAGTTTCAGCCAATCAGATTGCAGCGTACGTTCTCGCACGTGTATGGATGTGCATGGGGATCATACCTTCGTGTAGAAGTCCATTATATCTATCTATGTTTCAAATCTCATCCTGTTTGGTTGAAAACTAAGGGAGTTATAGCTATTTAAAGTTTCAGCCAATCAGATTGCAGCGCACGTACACTCACGTGTATGGATGTGCATGGTGACATACCTTCTTGTAGAAGTCTATTATATCTATCTATGTTCCAAATCCCATCCTGTTTGGTTGAAAACCAAAGGAGTTACAGCTGTTTAAAGTTTCAGCCAATCAGATTGCAGCACACGTGCATGCACGTGTTTTCTTGATAATTGCTATATATCTTGTTGTAGGATATCCTAATGCATGGCTATGTTCAAAATTTCAAAGGATTTCATCAAAAAACAAGAAAGATATTGAGACTTAAGTTTCAGCCAATCAGAGCGAAGCGCACGTGCATGCGCGTGAGATCTTGCTATTTTGGCCATGTCATATTGTCTATGCTACTACTATATCCTTATATTATGAGTTTCAAAGCATTTCATCAAAACGGTAAAGATTTACGTCTATATCAATTAAATCGGTCATTTCACGTGTTGCTCGTGCGCGCTCTTGCAAGCACGTGCACACAAAATGGCATGTTGACAATGTCATCTCATCTACATATATAATATGTCTACATATTCTAAATATCAAAGCATTACATCGAAAAATGTAAAAGTTTCAAGTATATT
The DNA here is from genome assembly GCF_032062105.1 of Saccostrea cuccullata. Taxonomy (NCBI): domain Eukaryota; kingdom Metazoa; phylum Mollusca; class Bivalvia; order Ostreida; family Ostreidae; genus Saccostrea; species Saccostrea cuccullata. Next base: position 7,684 of record NW_026923906.1, read on the forward strand.
GGTCATTTCACGTGTTGCACGTGCGCGCTCTTGCAAGCACGTGCGCGCAAAATGACCTTCGTTCCGCAAATCTACATAACATGCCTACTTACCCTAAAAAGGTTTCCCCTTAATCGGATGTGTACTTTACAAGATCATTCGCGGACAAAATTTTCCCGAGAAGAAAAATAATAATAACTAGATGCGTTCTTGTTGCTGGTGCAACAAGCAGGTCTTCCGACCGATTTTCGTTAGAATTCTATGCTGCGTCATCCCATAAAATTTCAGAATGTATTTTTTTTTTCGTTTACGTTCATTTACAGCAGCCTCATAACATATCTCATGATTATTACATGTATTCCTCAAAATATCTCAAAAATAGCTTTTAAAAAAATCGGCAAAATCTTCCACACATGTCAAAAAGGAGAGAAAAGTTATTTACAACTGTAAAAAGACAGAAACAAAGAAAAAAAAATTCAACGCCCTCAGCGGGATTCGAACCCCCGACAGTGGGACAAAGTTTGGTTCGGTCATATCTTTTCAATATATGCACGCATCAAGATACTAAACACATATTTAGAATTCTCATACGAAACACTATAAACCCTGTAAATACTAAAGAAAAATATTGAAAAACAAAAAAGTTGAGAAATGTGACTTTTTGAATTCACTTCCGTTTACGACCGGAAGTGCCGACGACGAAAAATAAAGGTCGTTCCCCATAATGGAGTTCGATGTTCTATCACCTCAGTGAGTTTCACTTTCATATCTTTAACGGTTCTCGAGAAAACTGCTGGACAAAATGCCTTTTAAAAAATACAAAAATCCCCAAAAATCACGAACGGAAGTGAATTTTGAAAAAATGAAAAACACGTCTGGAGATATTCTCATGATGCATCTTCCCTGAGAAAATCTTTGAAATCTGTCCATGCATAGCTGAGATATCGGCTGTACTATGAAAAAAGAATAATAATAATAATAATAATAATAATAAAAAACAGAAGGAAAACAATAAGGTCTTCCGAAGGAAGTCGGAAGACCTTAACTAGTGCTAATTGTAACGGGGACCGTTACAGATGTTCCCCAAACGCTCCCCAACTCCCTTTTGGTGCCATATTCCCTATAAGCTTCATTAAATAAGACAAACTCGTTGCATTTGATACTTTAATTAACAATGTTTACCCAGAAGTGTACCAATTTCATTCAAATTTTAGCATTGCACGCGTGCGCATGTGAATGCACGTGCGTAATGACGATATAATCTTGTCTTCACAATCTATAGATTTTAATATACTAAATATCAAAGTATTTAATCCAAAAGTATTAAGAAATACGCTTATTCAAGTGTATTTTTGATTTTACTCATTTCACGTGCACGCAGCTTGTAGAAGTCCATTACATCTATCTATGTTCTAAATCCCACCCTGTTTGGTTAAAAACCAAGGGAGTTATAGCTGTTCAAAGTTTCAGCCAATCAGATTGCAGCGCACGTACACGCACATGTATGCATGTGCATGGTGACCATACTTTCTTGTAGAAGTCCATTATATCTATCTATGCTCCAAATCCCATCCTGTTTGGTTGAAAAACAAGGAAGTTATAGCTGTTTAAAGTTTCAGCCAATCAGATTGCAGCGCACGTACACGCACGTGTATGCATGTGCATGGTGACCATACCTTCTTGTAGAAGTTCATTTTATATATCTATGTTCCAAATCCCATGCTGTTTGGTTGAAAACCAAGGGAGTTATAGCTATTTAAAGTTTCAACCAATCAGATTGCAGTGCACGTGCATACACGTGTTTTAATTATAATTGCTATACATCATGTTGTAGGATATCGTAATGCATGGCTATGTTCAAAATTTCAAAGGATTTCGTCAAAAAAACATGAAAGATATTGAGACTTTAGTTTCAGCCAATCAGAGCGAAGCGCACGTGCATGCGCGTTAGATCTTGCTATTTTGACCATGCTATCTTGTCTATACTACTAATGTATCCTTACATTATGAGTTTCAAAAAATTTCATCAAAAAATAAAAAAGTTACGGCAATATCCATTATATTGGTCATTTCACGTGTTGCACGTGCGCGCTCTTGCAAGCACGTGCGCGCAAAATGACCTTCGTTCGGCAACTCTACATAACATGCCTACTGACCCTAAAAAGGTTTCACCTAAGTCGGATGTATAGTTTACAAGATCACTCGTGGACAAAATTTTCCCAGGAAGAAGAAAAATAATAAGAATAATAATAATAAGAAACAGAGTAAAAACAATATGTTCCCCAACTTCGTTTGGGGAACATAATAATAATAATAATAAGAAACAGAGTAAAAACAATATGTTCCCAAACTTCGTTTGGGGAACATAATAAGGCAGCAAAATTCAAATTCTCATTTCTCTACTAAGATTTTTACATCGGGCTCGGAGTTGATTTTCTTCAGAAAGACAGGACTGGGTTCAAGGCGACTAGGGGTACCACACCGGTAATTGACCAATCAAAATGAACTTAGTCAATTGTAGGTCCATACATTAAGCCGATTTTCCTTTCTTTTGAGAGTTTTTTTAATTTCCTTCCAGGCCAGTTTGACAACTCTGGTACCTGTGCCTAGGAAATTTTATCTACTCTATAAATAAATAAAGTTTTTTGACAGGAACTATTTCTCCAGGGCATAGGAGGCTACTTCCTGGGGTGCTTTTGTGATGTTTATAAAGACATGGAAAACACGTGGATTTGAGGGTAGCCCTGTTTGCATATGCAAATAAATCAGAAAAATGTCGTGTACGTACCCTGGTTTTTTGGTGTCAGCTAATGTGACAGGTATTGTTTAACACCCCCTTATCAATATTTTTTCATGAATTCAAACACGTGAGGTTTTACTGGAAACAAACGTGTATTGCTTTTTAATATACCGAAACTCGCTATTTCTGGGGATTGTGTAATTCTAAAAAAAATTCAGATAAATTTCAATGGTGAAATAAAAGAAGAATGCTTGGTATTAAAATATTAATTCATATCAGTAGAATTGAATGCTATAAACGACATCTGGAGAAATAGGCTTTAAAAGGTTTATATCATATCTTTGTTCGTCTGCACTTAAATTTCAAACACGACAGAATTTGTAATTTTTGCCGTAAAAATTCATAATTTCTATATACTTTAGAGACTTACCGTAAAACTTTCAGGAAACTTTCTATGAAGTCTTTTCTGCACCTTAAGTGAAATTTTATGTCGATCCCAGGTGTTGATCGAGTTTCAGAGAAATTTTCTACGTTGTTATCGATTTTTTTTTTTTAAGGAGAAGGGGGGGGGGGTTGACTTTTTTATTCTAAGCATTTGTTAAAGTGAGTTTGTAAATACATCTACGAACTTGAGCTGGATTGTGACCTTTGGGTCAAGGGGTCAAAGGTCAAGGTCAAAGGTCAAGGTCATCAAAGCATTTCATAAAGAAATATAAAAGTAACGGCCATATCAAGTATACAAGTCATTTGATCATTGCACGCGCGCGAAGGTGCAATGCATGAAAGCTATATCATCGTGACTACACTTTTAATGTGTTTCTATTCTTTGAATTTTGAAACGTTTCATAAAAAAAATTACGACTATATCAAGTAAATCGGTCATTTAACGCATTGCGCGCGCACACGTGCATGCAAGTCCTTGCATTCAAGTTTGATAGTAGCATAATGTAAGAATCCGTCATATCTATTCATATTCTAAATTTCATCCTGTTTTGTTGAGAATCAAAAAAGTTATAGGCATTTAAAGTTTAAGCCAATCAGATCGCAGCACACGTGCATGGGCGTGGTTTCTTGAAAACTTTTATATATCATAGTTTAGGACGTATTAAGGTATGATTATGTTTTAAAATTCAAAGTATTTTGTCAAAAAACAAGTAAGATATTGAGATTTTTGTTTCAGCTAATCAGAGCAAAGCGCACGTGCATGCGCGTGCATGCATGTGCATGATGACCGTAACTTCTTATAGGAGTCTATTGTGTCTGTCTATGTTCTAAATCTTATCGTGGTTGGTTGAAAAACAAGGGAGTTACAGCCATTTGAAGTTTAAGCCAATCAGATTGCAGCGCACGTGCATGCGCATGCTTTCATGACAAATGTTATACATCATGTTGTAGGACATCTTAAAGTATGCTTATATTTTAAATTTCATACCATTTCGTCAAAAAACGGAAAAGATATTGAGATTTTTGTTTCAGCCAATCAGAGCGAAGCGCACGTAAATGCGCGTGAGTTCTTGCTAATTTGACAGTGTCACATTATCTACACTATTAATATATCCTTATATAATGAGTTTCAAAGCATTTCATCGGAAAATGTTAAAGTTATGGCTATATTAAATATATTAGTCATTTCAGTCATTTCACGCGCCCGCACGTGCAGGCGTATGCGCGCAAAATGACCTTCGTTCCGCACACCTACACAACACACCTATTAACCCTAAAAAGGTTTTAGCTCAGTTGGGTGAACAGTTTCTGAGAACACTCGCGGACAAAAAAGTACCGGAGAAGAAATAAGAAGAAAAAAGAATAATAACTAGTGCTAATTGTAACGGGGACCGTTACAGATGTTCCCCAAACGCTCCCCAACTCCCTTTTGGTGCCATATTCCCTAGAGGCTTCATTAAATAGGACAAACTCGATGCATTTAAGACTTGAACAACGTTTACCCAGAACTGTACCAAGTTCATTCAAATTTAAGCATTGCACGCTTGCGCATGTGAATGCATGTGCGTAATGACCATATCATCTTGTCTACACAATCTATATATTTTGATATACTAAATATTAGAGTATTTAATCCAAAAGTATTAAAAAATACGCTCATTTACGTGTATTTTTTATTTTACTCTTTTCACGTGCACGCACGTGCATACATGATCATGGTGACCATACCTTCTTGTAGAAGTCCATTACATCTATCTATGTTCTAAATCCCACCCCATTTGGTTGTAAACCAAGGGAGTTATAGCTGTTTAAAGTTTAAGCCAATTAGATTGCAGCGCATGTACACGCACGTGCATGCATGTGCATGGTGACCATACCTTCTTGTAGAAGTCCATAATATCTATCTATGTTCCAAATCCCACCCCGTTTGGTTGTAAACCAAGGGAGTTATAGCTATTTAAAGTTTCAGCCAATCAGATTGCAGCGCACGTGCATGCACGTGTTTTTATGATAATTGCTATATATTATGTTGTAGGATATCCTTATGCATGGCTATGTTCAAAATTTCAAAGGATTTTATCAAAAAGCAAGAAAGATATTGAGACTTTAGTTTCCGCCAATCAGAGCAAAGCGCACGTGCATGCGCGTGAGATCTTGCTAATTTGATCATGTGATATTGTCTATGCTACTAATATATCCTTATATTATGAGTTTTAAAGCATTTCATCAAAAATGTAAGAAGTTACGCCTATATCAATTAAATCGGTCATTTCACGTGTTGCACGTGCACGCTCTTGCAAGCACGTGCGCGCAAAATGACCTTCGTTCCGCAAATCTACATAACATGTCTACTGACCCTAAAAACATTTCACCTAAATCGGATGTGTAGTTTACAAGATCATTCGCGGACAAAATTTTCCCGAGAAGAAAAATAATAATAATAAGAAACAGAGTAAAAACAATATGTTCCCCAACTTCGTTTGGGGAACATAATAATAACTAGATGCGTTCTTGTTGCTAGAGCAACAAGTGGTCTTCCGACCGACTTTTCGTTAGAGTTCTATGCTGCATCATCCCATGAAATAGATTTCAGAATGTATTTTTTTTGTTTACGTTTATTCACAGCAGTCTCTAAACATACATCATGATAATTACAGGTATTCCTCAAAATATAGCTTTCAAAAATCCGCAAAATATTCCATGCGTGTTATAAAAGAGATAAAAGTCATTTGCAACTCAATAAAGACATAAACAAAGAAAAAAAATTTCAACGCCCACAGCGGGATTCGAACCCGCGACAGTGGGACAAAGTTTGGTTCGGTCATATCTTTTCAATATATGCACGCATCAAGATTCTGAACACATATTTAGAATTCTCATAAGACACTCTATCAACCCTGTAAATCCGAAAGAAAAATATTGAAAAACAAAAAAGTTGAGAAATGGGACTTTTTGAATTCACTTCCGTTTGCGACCGGAAGTGCCGACGACGAAAAATAAAGGCCGTTCCCCATAATGGAGTTCGATGTTCTATAACCTCAGTGAGTTTCACTTTCATATCTTTAGCCGTTCTCGAGAAAACTGCTGGACAAAATGCCTTTTAAAAAATACAAAAATCCCCCAAAATCGCGAAGGAAAGTAAATTTTGAAAAAATGAAAAACACGTCTAGAGATATTCTCATGATGCATCATCCCTGTAAAAATCTTCTTAATCCGTCCACGCACAGCTGAGATAACGCCCTAACTATGAAAAAAGAAAAATAATAATAATAATAACTAGAGCAAAGCTCGTTGCAAAGCAACGAGTAGGTCTTCCGTCCGGTTTTGATCGGAAGTGCCGGAAGTGACGGAACAAAAGAAAGCGATGAGCTAAGTAGTCTCCAGTGACTTTATAATTTCAATTTTGCATCAAAACCTTCAAAAAAAGCAATTTTTTGCTACTTCCGGTTTGACCGGAAGTGACGACGACGGACGGAAAAATTACTTTTGATGCTCCCAGAGACAAATGTAACCCAAAATCTTGTCGAGAACGGCAAAAAAACGCGTTTTCCGACTACTTCCGGTTTGGCCGGAAGTGACTTCGCCGGACGTATTTTGACGACTCCAGTAGATTGAGCTTGAAATTTTGAACAACTTTGCTTCTTTGACGTATTACAAATTCTTAATACTTTTTGAGATATAAAGAAAAAACTTTCGGCCCCTCTCAGCCCCTGATTTAAGGGGCCAGCCCTTTTTTGGGGTATCAATTGAAAGATCTCAGAATTCTATACTTTTTTTGTTCTACATGTTTTAACAAAATATTTCCAGGTAAAAAGATATCATAAAAAAGGTGTCAAAAATTTTGAAATTCGCGATAGGACTTTTTTCGGGCCATAGCGAGCGCCGACGTGCAGCACTTCCGGAGAAAGAGAGTGGTGTGTGACAAAAGAGCACATGTTGCTCTATCATCGCTGAAAATCTCATGTTTCTGTCTTAAGGCATTTTCGAGAAAAATGATGGACAATGAGACCCCCTGAAAATCATAAAATCGCGGAAATCTCAAAACCGGAAGTGACGTCATCAAAACAAAAAATTATATATCAGGTTTGTTTGATGTTCTATCAGTCCTGAAAGTTTCATGAAAATCTATCCAGCCGTTTTCGAGAAATCGCGTGCACAAAATCGGTAAGAAAAAAAAACAATAATAACTAGATGCGTTCTTGTTGCTAGAGCAACAAGCGGTCTTCCGACCGACTTTTCGTTAGAGTTCTATGCTGTGTCATCCAATGAAATAGATTTAAGAATGTATTTTTTTGGTTTTCGTTTATTCACAGCAGTTTCTCAACATACATCATGAAAATTAAAGATATTCCCCAAAATCTCTCAAAAAACAGCTTTTAAAAATCGGCAAAATCTTCCATACATGTTATAAATGAGATAAAAGTTATTTGCAACTGAAAAAAGACAGAAACAAAGAAAAAATTTTTGCAACGCCTCCAGCGGGATTCGAACCCCTGACAGTGGGACAAAGTTTGGTTCCGTCCTTTCTTTCAATATATAAACGCATCAAGATACTGAACACATATCTAGAATTCTTATAAGACGCACTATAAACCCTGTAAATCCTGAAGAAAAATATTGAAAAACAAAAAAGTTGAGAAATGAGACTTTTTGAATTCACTTCCGTTTGCGACCGGAAGTGCCGACGATGAAAAATAATGGTCGTTCCCCATAATGGAGTTCAATATTCTATCACCTCAGTGAGTTTCACTTTCATATCTTTAGCCGTTCTCGAGAAAACTGCTGGACAAAATGCCTTTTTAAAAATACAAAAATACCCCAAAATCGCGAACGAAGGTGAATTTTGATAAAACGAAAAACACGTCTGGAGATATTTTCATGATGCATCATCCCTGTAAAAATCTTTCAAATCCGTCCACGCACAGCTGAGATATCGCCCTAACTATGAAAAAAGAAAAATAATAATAATAATAAAAAACAGACGAATAACAGTAAGGTCTTCCGAAGGAAGTCGGAAGACCTTAATAACTAGTTCTAATTGTAACGGGGACCGTTACAGATGTTCCCCAAACGCTCCCCTTTTTGTGCAAATTTCCTCTTAAAGTATCGCAGGATTTCATAAAAGAATTTTAAAAGCTACAATGATATCAATTTTTTGTCATTTAACGCATTGTTCGTAAACGCACGTGCATGCATATGCGAGGTGATCATGACATGTTGTCTAAACCAGTAACATATCTTTATATTCCAGAAATCAATAACAAGTCATAAAAATATAAATTTTACCGTTTTTCAAACATATTGTTCATTTTACGCATTGCGTGTGCGCATGTGCATGCAAGCACATCCTTGCATTCAATTTTGATAGCAATATCATGTAGGAATCCATAATACCTATTCATATTCTAAACTTCATCCTGTTTTGTTGAGAAACAAGAAAGATATAGGCATGTAAAGTTTCAGCCAATCAGATTGCAGCACACGTGGATTTATGTGCTTTCATGATAATTCTTATATACCATGCGGTAGATCTTCATAATATGTGACTAAGTTCAAAATTTCAAAGGATTATCACGTAAAACAAGAAAGATATTGAGACTTCAGTTTCAGCCAATCAGAGCAAAGCGCACGTGCATGCGCGTAAGATCTTGCAATTTTGACCACGTCATCTTGTCCATACTACTACTATATTCATGCATTGTGAGTTTCAAAAAATTCCATCAAGAAATAGAAAAGTTACGGCTTTATCCATTATCTTGCTAATTTCACACGTTGCACGTGCAAGCTCTTGCCAACACACGCGCATGTACGAGCTTTCATGAAAATTATAATATATCATGCTGTAGATCTTCATATTGTGTGACTAAGTTCAAAATGTCAAACGATTATGACGAAAAACAAGAAAGATATTGAGACTTTAGTTTCAGCCAATCAGAGCGAAGCGCACGTGCATGCGCGTGAGATCTTGCTATTTTGACCATGTCAACACCTCTATACTACTAATATATACTTATATTATGAGTATCAAAGCATATAATCAAAAAATAGGAAAGTTACGGCTGTATCTATTATTTTGGTCATTTCACGCGTTGCACGTGCGCGCTCTTGCAAGCACGTGCGCGCAAAATGCCCTTCGTTCCGCAAATCTACATAACATGCCTACTGACCCTAAAAAGGTTTCACCTAAGTCGGACGTGTAGTTTACAAGATCATTCGCGGAAAAGATTTTCCCAGGAAGAAGAAAAATAATAATAATAATAATAATAAGAAACAGAGTAAAAACAATATGTTCCCCAACTTCGTTTGGGGAACATAATAAGAAACAGAGTAAAAACAATATGTTCCCCAACTTCGTTTGGGGAACATAATAACTAGTTCTAATTGTAACGGGGACCGTTACAGATGTTCCCCAAATGCTCCCCAACTCCCTTTTTGTGACAATTTCCTTTTGAACATTTTTTAGTATATATGCTCAGTATCGAAGGATTTCTCAAAAGAATTTTAAAAGCTAGAATGATATCAACTTTTTGTCATTTAACGTATTGCAAGCAAACGCACGTGCATGCACATGCAAGGTGATTATGGCATGTTGTCTAAACCATTAACATATCTTTATATTCCAAGAATCAATAACAAGTAATAAAAATATATATTTTACCGTTTTCAAGTATATTATTCATTTTATGCATTGCGCGTGCGTAATTGCATGCAGGCACGTCCTTGTATTCAATTGTGATAGTATTATCATGTAGAAATTCATTATACCTATTCATATTCTAAATTTCATCCTGTTTTGTTGAGAAACAAGAAAGTTATAGGCATTTAAAGTTTCAGCCAATCAGATTTCAGCACACGTGGATTTACGTGCTTTCATGATACAGTACCCGCATCGTTATTCTTTACAGGATACACGATACGATAGGATACACGCACGATACGATAGGATACACGCACGATACGATAGGATACACGCACGATAGGACAGGATACACGCACGATAGGATAAACGCAAAACACGAAAAACGCAAAACACGATACACGCAAAACACGATAAACGCAAAACACGATAGACCTGATAAACGATCTTCACGATAGGATAAACGCAAAACCTGATAGGATTGTTTCAAAATGCGGAACGTTTTCTGACAAGACGAAAAGATTATTTTGAATTAAATTTAAAGATTAAAGATTATTTAAATCAAATTATATCTTAATTTAAATAATTGCAGAGCTTCAAATCTAAACTATAAAGTACATTTAATTATTATAAAAGAACCTGAGATCTCTGTATTAATTTTACAAAAGTTGTTTATTTATATATATAAAAATTGACAGTGATGAAATGGATTTTCATGACATGGAGACTGTTTTTTTTTTTTTTTTTATTTCTTCTCAAGGGTGTGAATTTTGATACTCTATAAACAGATTTATTATTTATGAAAAATATACATTTTAATTTTCTGTCTAATAAATTTATCTACAAGTACCAAGTTTCACGGAAGAAATTTACGCAATAAATTAAATATTTGTATGTAATGTCTAAAGCCTACAATCTGCGATATATCCAAAATCGCAATTAAATATTAGTATCTTAGAAAATAATACAAGTAGAAGACCGACCGAAAGAAAGGTTTAAAGAAAACGGCTTTAACAAAATTAATAAATTTAACATGATAGATCTATTAAGAACGAAACAGTTCAAGATGATTTTTAATCCATAAATTGTACAATTAATTAATATATTTTGAATTAAATCTTTGATAAAATTGTTTAAACAAGTTAGGAACAAAATCCCGTAAATAAGTAGATGCGTTTCATTAGAACCAGGTAGTATTCGAGGTTACTAATTGACCCCAGGTGAGAAATCAGTACAGGTATGTTGACGGTGATCACACACACGGGCCAAGTGTCAGTTAGGCTAGAAGGGGGAGGGGGTGGTTGACCGCACAGGAAGACAGTGTGCTAATTAGAGAGCTACACATACGTGTCAGTTTTCTTGTAAGGAAAGGTCTTCGATTTATTTTGATTTTTGGCATCCTGCTGGATTATATTTTGAGTTAATTTCCACGCCGAAAAGGGAAGCTGTTAAAAAACTTCATGTTTTCCCCTGTAGATGTAAATATTATTTTTATGTTATCTAATGCCAGATAAAATTAATGAAAATCTTTTATTTTATAGCAACAGCCATGGTGTGATAAATTGGGTAGAATATTTTCATGCATTATATTTTATAATTTTGATTTCTTTTATTAATTTAGACATATGTCAAGGAATTTATAATGAGTTTTAAAAAAATAAATTTAAAATTTGAACGTATACGGCCAAAATGGTTGTTAAAATCATCTTGATCATTGTCTTATGTTATATTATATTTTTCACATCAGGACTTTAAATAATTGTGCATACATGCAGGTCAGACGCGTAAACATATTCCTAACGTTATCAGACGATTAACAAGGAAAATAGAATATTGCATGAAAAAAAGATACATTTCAACATCCTGCTTATTATTAATTTATTTGCTTTTTGTGTACGGGAACATCGTAGCTTACCAAAAATCTTTCTCCGGTAACTCCGATTCATTTGAGAAAATCATATTAATAGAATTTAATTTTTACAAAATAAATCATACAATTCGATAAATTATTTTTTAAAGAAATAGAACTTATAATTTCATTTCCGAAAAATAGAGTTACTGTTTAAATTTTGACAATTACTCTCTGCTTTACCATGATATAATTATTTTATTTATTTAATTAATTATTTATTAATAAATCAATTTATTCATTCATGAAATACGCGATTAATTATTTTTTTCCTTCTACGCTTTAATATTTCTATTAATTTCTTTTAATATTGATGAAAAAGAAAGGGAAAAATCTGTATTTTCTCTTTTTCGGTTGAATTAATCTTATTTTTATTAACAAAACGAAAAAGAAACTCGGAATAGCTCAGTAGTTTCTTTACATAGTAAAGATAAAAAGCGAGGGTTTCCGAATATACACGATAAACGCAAAACACGATACACGATAGAACCTGATAAACGATCTACACGATAAACGCAAAACACGATAAACGGAAAACACGATAGAAAACGCAAAACCTGATAAACGGAAAACACGATACGATAGGATACACGCACGATACGATAGGATACACGCACGATACAATAGGATACACGCACGATAGAACACGATAGAATTGTAAAGAATAACGATGCGGGTACTGTAATTCTTATATATCATGCTGTAGATCTTCATAATGTATGACTATGTTCAGAATTTCAAAGGATTATGACGTAAAACAAGAAAGATATTGAGACTTTAGTTTCAGCCAATCAGAGCGAAGCGCACGTGCATGCGCGTAAGATCTTGCTATTTTGACCATGTCATCTTGTCTATACTACTAATATATCCATGCATTGTGAGTTTCAAAAAATTCCATCAAGAAATAGAAAAGTTATGGCTTCATCCATTATATTGGTAATTTCACATGTTGCACGTGCGCGCTCTTGCAAGCACACACGCATGAACGTGCTTTCATGAAAATTCTTATATATCATGCTTTAGATCTTCATAATGTGTGACTAAGTTAAAAATTTCAAATGATTACGACGTTAAACAAGAAAGATATATAGGCTTTAGTTTCAGCCAATCAGAGCTAAGCTCACGTGCATGCGCGTGAGATCTTGCTATATTGACCATGTCATCTTGTCTATAATCCTAATATATCCTTACATTATGAGTTTCAAAACATTTCATCAAAAAATAGAAAAGTTACAGCAATAAACATTATATTGGTCATTTCACGTGTTGCACGTGCTCGCTCTTGCAAGCACGTGCGCGCAAAATGACCTTCGTTCGGCAAATCTACATAACATCCATACTAACTCTAAAAAGGTTTCACCTAAGTCGGATGTGTAGTTTACAAGATCATTCGTGGACAAAATTTTCCCAGGAAGAAGAAAAATAATAATAATAATAATAATAATAACTAGGGCTAATTGTAACGGGGACCGTTACAGATGTTCCCCAAACGCTCCCCAACTCCATTTGGGTGCCGTATTCCCTGTAAGCGCTATTAAGTAAGACACACTTTATGCAATTTAGACTTAAACAACGTTTACCCAGAAGAATACAAAATGTATTTAAATTTTAGCATTGCACGCGTGCTCATCTGAATGCATGTGCGTAATGACCACATCATCTTGTCTACACTATATATATTTTAATATACTTAATAACAAATCAATTAATCCAGAAGTATTAGGAAATATACTCATTTAAGTGTATTTTAATATTATTCATTTCACATGCACGCACGTGCATGCACGTGTATGAGGACTATACCACCTTGTAGGAGTTTATTATGTCTGTCTATGTTCTAAATCCCATCCTGTTTGGTTGAAAAACAAGGGAGTTGTAGCCATTTACAGTTTTAGCCAATAAGATTGCAGCGCACGTGCATGCGCGTGTTTTCACGACAATTGTTATATATCATATTGTAGTACATCCTAAAGTATGTATATATTTTAGATTTCATAGCATTTCGTCAAAAAACAAAAAAGATATTGAGATTTTTGTTTCAGCCAATCAGAACGAAGCGCACATGCACGTACGTGCGTGATGACCATACCTTCTTGTAGAAGTCTATTATATCTGTCTATGTTCTAAATCCCATCCTGTTTGGTTGAAAAATAAGGGAGTTATAGCCATTTCAAGTTTAAGCCAATCAGATTGCAGCGCACGTGCATGCGCGTGTTTTCATGACAATTTTTATACATAATATTGTAGAACATCCTAAAGTATGCCTATATTTTAAATTTCATATTATTTCGTCAAAAAACAGAAAAGATATTGAGATTTTTGTTTCAGCCAATCAGAGCGAAGTGCACGTGCATGCGCGTGAGTTCGTGCTAATTTGACAGTGTCATATTATCTACACTATTAATATATCTTTATATAATGAGTTTCAAATCATTTAATTAAAAAATGTAAAAGTTATAGCGATATTAAGTATATAGGCCATTTCACTCATTTCACGCGCACGCACGTGCATGCGTATGCGCGCAAAATGACCTTCGTTCCGCACACCTACACTACACACCTATTAACCCTAAAAAGGTTTTAGCTTAGTTGGGTGAACAGTTTCTGAGAACACTCGCGGACAAAAAAGTACCGGAGAACAAAGAAGAAAAAAAAGAATAATAATAATAATAATAAGAAACCGAGTAAAAACAATATGTTCCCAAACTCCGTTTGGGGAACATAATAATAATAATAAGAAACAGAGTAAAAACAATATGTTCCCCAACTTCGTTGGGGGAACATAACTAGATGAGATCTCGTTGCGAGCAACGAGTAGGTCTTCCGTTGAATTTCTAGATGCGATGAGATGTGATTTTGACTGAGATTATTGTTTAAAGAGAATGATATTTAGTTTTCCCTAGTTAAAGTTTCTCATTTTTATCACGATATTCTGAACATCTTTTGTTTGATAAGGCTTATGAAAATACTCCCCCTTTTCGAGATATAAAGCCTAAAAAATACAGCATTTTGGTCCCTTGTGACCCCTAATTACGTAACATATGATAAAAATATTATCATATATTGTTGCAAATCGTTAAGATGAATACTTTTGCCTCAGTAATGTATAACAAAATATTGATCATTAGAGAGTTATAGATAAAAGAATATTGACCCCTCTGAGCCCCTAATTTGAGGGGTCAGCCCTTTTTTCTTGATATTAAATGAAAGGTCTTGTGATTTTGAAGATTTTTTGTTCAACAATTATTCAGAGATTTCTTTTTGTTGTGGAGATATGTTAAATGGAAATA
>NW_026923907.1:0-23071 GCF_032062105.1 Saccostrea cuccullata
ATAAGGGCAGTCGACTCTCATGTGCGCTGCCGAAATACACGGGTATCTGTATGTCCATGCCGGAAGGTGTTGACAGAATACAGAATAATAATTAATATAGAAACCCCATCGAGGTTTTGCCAGAGGTTGATGAAACGGGAATCCGTGTATTTATAAGTCAAAGAATATTTCTTTTTTTTTTTTAAACATTATCTATTCATCATTTCAGATCATAAACTGGCTCGATAAATAGAATCAAGTCCATCTGACATAGATCTGTATAGGTCCGTTTCTGTATTGTTACGACACGGAATCCCGTAGGGCTTTAACGTGACGGAGGGAGGACGCATTTAGTCGCACTAATGTTCTAGCGCAGACATGAAAGTATCTAGCTAAGGAGCGCGAACGACTTCTTTGAGATGGTTCCAGTCCATAGCAGTACGCACAAAGAACCGAGTTCTGTCGTGTAACCGAGTTAGTATAGACAATATCTCAAATACATATTATTGAGGCCGGCGCCTTAGCTTAATCAGTCGACAGCAAACACGGTAAATATAGGTTGCATCGTTTTTGAAAGTGGGGGTCCAACCAGAGAATTTTTTTTTACTTACCTGAAAAAGTTGACAAGCAAAAAAAAAAAAAACGAAAATTAAAAGTTGCAAATCATCCTTTCAATGAACAATTACTATAGTAAAGGTAATGTTGGGGAAAAAGTGGGGGAGGTGGGGCCTGCCCCCCCCCCCTTTGCTAAGTACCTGTGAGTCAAGGTACATCAACAATACACAAACAGGTATCAGGTATAACGGGTAGTGTTCTCACTTAGACATCAGGACTAGGACTGAAGCTTCAGTAATGGTAATACCGGGCATCACGTGACATACCCAGTATATGGAGAGACCAGGGCAGGGTCGAGTTTATGACAGTAGGGAAAATGTGACGATACTTAAACAAAGCAATTTCACCACATTCCTCCCAGTTTTATTTAATAGGATTCCGTTGTTTTACATACACATAAAATGCGTTAATTATATCTTTACATATTTGTAGATAATAAAAATATATACAATGCTCTGCAATAGTTTGATCGGAAACAATCCAGACCTATAATTTTGTAGAAAATAAATAATCAAGGTATAAAGACATTCCACATGAACTTAGTCGGAAGATAATCCAGACTTTAATTCTGCAAGAAAAGTCCTCTATACATGTCATCTAAAACTTGTAGAGGCGTCGGCTATTCTTATTTGTCTCCTTCAATAGGTACTGTACACTAACTTGTAGTTGATGCAACTTAGGTAACAACGTCACCAATGAACGCTGGGGTGTTAACAGTTCCTCCTCCTGGTTTCATATACGGGGAATGTGTTTCCAGTAGCAAGCGACTCATTGGAACGCCTTGTACACCGGCAACTTTATCAGCACCAAAGTTGGTCACAGCACCTGTGGATCAGAAGTAGACGTTAGAACAGCTATCCATCCATTTCTTGACTAACTCAGGGTCGCCCGTGAAGGAATGAAGATGTATAGGTTCGACTTAAATATGTCTTACTTATTTGGTGGCATGTCTTTGTCAGGAAAATATTGTAGATGGAAATAAATTCAACGAATTCACCAGATACCTTTGTACAACAAATGAATGAGTGTCTATGTGTATTGTGTGGTGGATCTAAGGGGAAGGATGGAACAATTTAACACTTAATACCTTATAAGTAATACTAATAGAAAGACTTTAGATTATAATGGTTGAAGGGGAACAAAAAAATATGAATTTTATACCCCCCCTCTCCCCGTGGGCCCGAGGGCTGGGACCAAAACCACTAAAATTAATGAAATCTTTAAAAATCTTCTTTACTCCTGGATATCAAGCAGTCAAACTGTTCATGGCCCCAGTGTCAGGGGTTCTAGTGCTTGGGTGGGGCTATACAGATTATATTGTAAAATACATTTTATCTTGAAAATTGATTCTCTGCTCCTGGGTATGAAATAAACTAAGTGCATAGTTAGGATGTGCAAGAGTGTTTCTTCATAAATTGTGAATTTTATGGTCTCAGGGGTTCTGGTATAAGGACGGGGCACTATTGATTATATAATTAAGGACAGATGATGCAAACAAAAAATGGATTCCTGGATTGATTTATATTTTTTAGCCTAATTTCAAATGATGCAAATAATAAATTTCTAAAAAATAAAGAAATTATAAACCTTCTGCGATGTTCAAAAGTATGCCCTTCTGTAAGCGTCCTTATTAATCTGTACAAATATTTTTCACTTCATCCAAATTTTTCACTTCAAAATCCATTTTAGTCGCCCGCGTGGCTCAGTGGTTAGAGCATCTGCTCTAGAGTCGCGAAGTAAGGAGTTAATCCTTACGTCGCGGGTTCGAATCCCACTGTAGATCGTAGAGACCGGTCCTTCGGATGAGACCGTATAAACCGAGACCCCGTGTTGCATTAGGTGCTGGCACGAAAAAGGTCCCTCCCTACTCAATGGCTCTGAGTGCCGAGTATCGGACAAAATTTGCAGCTCTCCACCGGCAAGTGGTGGTGTCTCCATATTGGTGAAAAATTCTTGAGAGGGACGTTAAACACTATACAATCAATCAAAATCTATTTTTGTGCAAATTTGAATCAAAAACTACGCGGTGAAAGTATTTACCTAGTGCCCGGGTTCAATTCTAGTTCGCGGGGCCGCGTCAAACCTAAGATGAAAAAATAGGAAGTCACTGTTCTCTCGCCGACCACTCGGCATCAGAAGTGAAAGTCACGGGTCTTTCGGATATGACCTTAAAGACGGAGGACCCATATCACGGTAGGCGCTGGCACGATAAAAATCCCTCACTGCTCAATGAAGATGGCCCTGAGTGCCGAGTATAGTGTCGTGATGCCCCTATTGGGTGACCGCACGTATTTTGGGAATTGTTATACTCGCTGGCTTGTGAGAGACCCTAAGATATTACGATTCTGCTTTTCAGCCACCAGGTCCAATGTAGGTAATAAAAGGAATGATCTGTATGAATTAAGTAAAAATTCTTGTATGATTTTCGAAGTTTGAAATTAATGTTGGAAAGAGTTCTCGTGATCAAAAATTTGGGAATCAAAAATGGAGTTATCTTTCCTTCTAACAAACTCTGAATTGCTGCTGATAGTTTATCAAACTCAGATGTTAAAGAGTAGCCCTCTTAACTGTGACATTTGGATTTTTGACACATTGACAAAAGATTTTTTAGCTCTTCTGAGTCAAAGGCTCAAAGAGCTAATGCTATGGCCATTTGTGCGGTGTGCGTAAACTTTATAGAATATGGGCCATAACTCAGGAACCCCTTGGCCAATAGGTACCAGATTTGTCACAGGGTATCCTTGGTCCAAGGGCTACCATTTATACTAAAATAAGGGTTGGGACCCTTAAACAAGGGGAGATAATCAGGAAAACAAAAAAAAAAAAAAAAAAAACCAAAAGTACTGGTTGCTAAAAAATCTTCTCCATAACCACCAGGCAGATTTTCACCAAACTGACATGCAAGGATCAGGATATGTCGATTTAAATTTGCACGGGGAATTACCCTGGGGCAAAGGGCGTGGTCTCAAGGTCTCTTCAAAGTTGACCTAAATTTACAATTGATAAAACGTGTATATTTTGCTTACTATAAGGACTAAGGTCATCAAATCTTGTAAGTTTATGCACCTTACGACTTCACAATATGTTAGTGCAAAAGTAGGTCACGGTGACCTACTTTTTAAATGTTGCGGGGATTTGTTTTCAAAAATATTTGAAGGCATGTTTTGGACACTGTAAGGCCTATGATCATCAAACTTTGTCAGTTGATGCATCTTGGGTCCTCAAACAATGTCAACTTAAAAGTCGGTCACCGTGACCTACTCTTTGAACTTAATGACTTATCCTTTTAAAAACATTAAATTCTATTATTTCAGACTCTGGGAGGTTTAGAATCATCAAATCTTGTACTTTGATGCATCTAGGGACCTTAAAACATATTCATATAAAAGTAGGTCACTGTGATCTACTTTTTGAATTTGGCGACATTTGTTATCAAATGGTTTAAAATGCATATTTTGATTACCTTCAGACCTATGATCATCAAACTTGGTCGGTAGATGCATCTTGGGTCTTCGAAAAATTGTCAACCAAAATGTAGGTCACGATGACCTACTTTCGACATTTTATGGCTATATTTAAGTATCTTAGGTATTTATTGGCTTAGATTCATCAAACGTTGTGAGTGGAAGCATATTTAGTTTTCGGAGAGTGACGACCAAAAAGTAGGTCATGGTGACCTACTTTTGACATTTTGTGGCTATAATCAAGTATCTACTTATTGACATAAAATCATCAAACTTAGTCAGTTGATGCATCTTGGGTTTTCGGAGATTGTCGACCAAAAAGTAGTTCACAGTGACCTACTTTTGACATATGGCTATATTTAAGTATCTCAGGCACTTATTGGCTAAGAATCATCAAACTTTGTCAGTTGAGGCATCTTGGGTTTTCGGAGAATGTCGACCAAAAAGTAGGTCACAGTGACCTACTTTTGAATATCTCAGGTACGTATTAGCTTAGAATCATCAAACTTTGTCAGTTTAGGCACCTTGGGTTTTTGGAGAACGTCGACCAAAAAGTAGGTCACTGTGACCTACTTTTGACATTTTATGGCTATTTTTAATTATATCTGGTACTGATTGGCTCGGAATCATCAAACTTTGTCAGTTGAGGCATCTTACGGTTTCATTGAATGTCCAACAAGAAGTAGGTCACGGTGACCTACTTTTGAATATCTCAGGTACTTATTGGCTTAGAATCAGCAAATTTTGTCAGTTCAGGCATCTTGGGTGTTTGCATAACGTCGACCAAAAAGTAGGTCACCGTGACCTACTTTGCCATTTGATGGGTATATTTAATTATCTCTGGTACTAATTGGCTTAGAATCGTCAAACTTTGTCAGATGATGCATCTTGGGTTTTTAGAGAATGTTGACCAAAGAGTAAGTCATGGTGACCTACTTTTGATTCACTGTGACCTACTTATGGTATTTTATAATTATATCTTCAGTCTTAACTGGCTAAATATTATCAAACTTTGTAAGTTGATGCATTTTGGGTTTTATGATACTATTAGAGTTTGAGGCTTCCAATAGAAGTGATAGATTGTACAATTTATCAGAAGAGCGATTCAAGGCCCTTGGGCCTCTTGTTCCAAATCGTACAATTGAATTTGTTATTAAAAGCAGTTGCAATTTTAGAAATGTACTCTAAATTTTCTTTAATACCAGCAGCTAAGTTGTCCATTCTGTGATTGGTTACAGAAATGAAAGATGACAAATGAGATCCATGCTGTTGCAGTGCTTTTGCAATATTTTCTGTTTTCCTATTTAATGCATTGAGGTGTCCAGCTAAAATGTTGACATCATCAATTGTTGCAGTACCAAAATACTTTTTGAGAGTGAACCAATAAATGGAAGTCAAGTTCGGAGTTGTCTACCTTGATTTAACATATTGGTTTTAGGAACTAAGGTTTTGATTTGTCACATGGTTTCATTGAAATGAATTCAAGTTTTCTTATTTAATCCTTGAACAAAATTTGCAAGATTGTATAACAAAACACCCCCTTGGCGAAAAAATGAACATTGCAAAAAAGTATTCTAGATACATGAACTCGTTTTGGAAGTATTACATGAAAAGTACGGGGCCAATACTCTTGAGATAATATAATTTTGACTATTGCAGAGTTTATTTGATAAAAAATTATGTCAGAGAAGACAATAGGTCTAAATTTGAAGCCCTTCACCGGCATATGATGACGTCTCCATATGAATGATAAATTCTCGAGAGGGAGGTTAAACAATATTCAATCAATATCCTGTAACAGAGTAATTTCTCTGGCCATTACGGAGGTTTCAATAAGTTTTAAGTTCCAATAGTTTTTTTTAAATATGTACATTGATATGGAAGTCTTTTGTCATATGACATTTGAGTGTATGAATTTAATGAAGGATACATGTATGGAGATGACAAACGGTATTCAATACCAAAGTCCATAAAACATTACAAAATACGAGCAGAACAAACATGGACCTCCGAATCATCAGAGGTGGGATCAGTTGCCATGGAGGAGTGAGCATTCCCTGCTGATCGGTCTTAACCCGCCATGTGATCTTTGTCATGATCTGGACTTGAAAACGGACTACATATCGATTAGTAGCCATTTTAATGATTAAATCAAAGTACATGTATTAAAGATGTAACAATTTTTCTCGTATCTTGATGAAAGTTATGTGTTGAAGATCCTCATAGATTGTAATAAAGATCCTCATATATTGTGATAAAGATCCTCATAGATTGCGAATGCAAACACTGCCCATGTTCGCTGAAACGACGACTTTACTCATGATATATACATAGGTTATGCTACTTTTCAATGTAATGAAGTATTGTCACGTTAACTTGTTTGATCTTTTGTATATAAAGGGAATAACTGGCTGGGGTTACGTCGACTTTAATTCATTTCTGGATCGCTTTACGCGTGGGACAGCTTCCTAGTTTGGATTGCCCTCTACGGTGGCTGTTAATGTCCAGAAAATTAAGAAATAAAATATTTTTAACAACTGATGGTTATTATATGAAATCATCGATGAAAGTGTAAAGTGAGTATTAATAATTTTTATAAATAAACAGTCACCAGTTACAAATATAATTCAAAATGTTATTTAAAAAAACTTAATTCTGGTGACTGTACAGAGGGATAAACAATTTAGGAAAAGCACCTTTGTGAAATGATGAAAATCTAAAACAACATAAATACTAAATGAATCTAAACTACAAACCTTACTACGGACAGTCTCATAATAAAAGCAGTAATTCCTAAGCAGAGAAAATGCGGAAACAAAACGTCCATCAACACTTTTCTTTTAACTTAAGTGGCAACTAGTCAGAACTAAAATTATATTAAATACAAACATGATCACAACAAGAAATTTTTTTATTTTAATAAAAGTTTATGGAAAGATAGTATTCATCAATAGAATTATCATAATCTCTATGTCGGGTCTATATTTGTCAGCGTTTGCCTTCATGGTTGTGTAAAGATGAACCACCCTGTAGAAATGAAATAAGCCTGTAAATGTTTGCCCTCTTAGATAACGAATGCAAACACTGCCCATGTTCGCTGAAACGACCGTGTGTAATGTGACGGAAGGAAAAAGAGGACTTCCAGAACTGAAGCGTAATGGTTTTATTTACTTTTAGAGGGTGGAATGCATGGTAGATTTTGTAAATAGATAATCTGTCATCGAATGGACAAAGAAAACAAGATCTGTCCCTGACAAATGCTTTTAAAAAAGTCGTTCATCCTACGTATGCAAGAATGAACAGTGCATACAACCATTAAGTCTGCCATTTATACTTGTCAAAGTCACATTTACAAAACCGGCCGATCTAAAAGTAACAGTTTTAGATGTAAAATTCGTCTTAAAGAAAAGTACTATCTTCCTTCGTTGAAATGAAATGGATGAGATTCCAAATTTTTAAAATATCTCGTGTAAATCTGGTTGGTAAGAGTCATATGAATCAACTTTGGAGTCTTGGATATCAAGTAAATATATGTAGTTGCTATATTGACTTCTTTTTGTCAAATGCCCAAACATATCCACGTTCAAGGCCATCAGCATAGCCATCCCTAATTGCATTCTGTAAAAAAAAAAATAAACGAGATAATTAAAATTACTAGTATTTCCTTCAATCTGTCTTGAAGTTGTAGGTCTTAATTTAAATCAATTATTGGGCAGAATAATAAATTTAAATCAATTATTAGGACAGAATAATATATTTATTTACCCGTATACTTGGTGGTACGTGGGTCTTCTCTTCACGAGTATATTCCTTTTCCTTTTTCTCTAATACCTTAATACGTTTAAGGAATTTATCTTGTTGGAGAAGGATTTTCTCCAATAAACTTCTTGTAGCTAATTTAATTAATAATAATTGAGGTTTAAAAGTTAAAAGTATTCCTTCAAAAGAAAGCTTGGATGTCCTCTCAGTCATGATTTTAGTCGACCTCGCGTGGCGTGGGACTGAAATTTAGCCCGTTGGAATAAGTGGGGTCTCCGATTCGGTGAGAGGAGTACTAGATTTATTGAGCACTGGGCAGGAGTTTGCAAGGGTCTGTTTCTCGAGATTGTTTTTATGCGTTTGAAGCGTCTCGACCTCTGACTGGTTGTTCCCAGTCTGTGGAACACTGTCTCAAAGTCTTGTCAAGTTTATTTGTTAGGGCCATGTTATAGGGGTCAATAATCTTATGGGCTCTATCAAGATCTGTCTGGGACGTATCACTGGGGGATGATTCTAAGGACGGGATCTCTCTCAGATTGTCCTTACTTGAGGATATCCCCCAAAAGACAGAGTAACATCAATGTTTGCAGAACCTCTTTATAATAACTCCTACGCGTTCTTGAAAGCGTTTTGAGATCGACCCTATGTTAGGAGTAACATTTATCTTGAAACCTTTCGGTTTTATGTTACATTCCCAAGTAGGTCTGTAAATTCGAGACCTCTTGTTCAGTTTTTATTGATTTTTGGTGTTCTTTCTTCAGAAGTTTGAATGTTGGGTTATCTATCATAATCATATTTTAAACGAAATAAACCAATTATTGCCTAAACAATTCGACTACTTTTTTTTATACTTTAGCCATGTGAAGTTTAAAAGATTCAACAAATTAATTACTCTAATTTCTAGCCATGTACCATGAACCATGTAAGAATATAAAAATAAATAGTACTTAAATAATACTCTAAAGAGAAAAGTGGAAAGAACTAATTTGCAAGAGTACGATACAAGTAAATAGCAAAAACAAATTTTTGTCAATTTTGATATGTTTTTTCAAGAAATTAAATTTTCCCTGAAGTGTAACATATCTACACATATATCTATAATATCATCCATAACGAATTCTATTGTACATATCCTTGAAATTGTGATTTTTCTAAATTCATAAAAATAACAACGAATATTAACGAAACAATTGTAGACACAAAATGGAAAAGAAAAATCTATTAAACATTAATGTCTATAATAATAATCATAAGTTTAACACAGTTCACAACACAATCACTCCTCGGAATCACTAACTGTCGACTACTTGCAGCAAAGGAACCTGAGGATCCGCTGACCAGGAAGGCCGCGGCGCTCCTCCGCCGGCTGCTTCCTCAAATGGCACTACCGCAAGTGCAGGCGGCGGCGGACTCTCCGCTACCACCGTGGTAGTCACCAAACTCTCCTCTAAACTTGGGAGACTATCCTTTGCGAGTCTCCGAAAGAATGCTTGGGTGTCCTCTCTGACTTGTTTTTTAACCTCACGTGGCGTGGGGCAGAAATTCAGCCCCTTGGAATGAGATGAGGTCTCCGATGCGGAGAGAGGAGCACTAGATTTATTGAGCACTGGGCAGACGTCAAGAGTTGTAAGTGTCAATAATCTTATGGGCTTCATCAAGACCGGCATAGGACATATGATTGAAGGATGATTCCAAGGACGTGATCTCTCTCAGATTGTCCTTACTTGAGGATATCCCCTAAAAGACAGAGAAACATCAATGTTTGCAGCAACTCTTTGTAAAAACTCCCAAGCGTTCTTTAAAGCAATTGGAGATTGGCCCTATGCTAGGCGTAACATTTATCTTGAAACCTTTCGGTATAATGTCACACTCTAAGTAGGTCTGTCAATTCGAGACCTCTTGTTCAGTTTTCATTGATTTTTGGTGTTAATTCTTTCTTCAGAAGTTTGAATGTTAGGTTATCTTTCATAATCATATTAGAAACGAAATAAACGAATAATTATCTTAACAATTCGACTACTTTTTTGTACTTTAGCCATGTGAAGTTTAAAAAAATTAACAAATTACTCTAATTTGTAGCGTAATTTCCGAAAATGAATCATGTAAGAATATAAAAACAAATAGTATTTAAATAATACTCCAAAGAGAAAAGTGGAAAGAACTAATTTTTAAGAGTGTGACACAAATAAATAGCAAAAACAAATTTTCGTCCATTTTGATATGTTTATCCACGAAATTAATTTTTTCCTGAAGTGTAACATACTAGTATCTACACATATATCTATAATATCGTTGTTCATCACGAATACTACCGTAAATCTGGAAATTTTTGCTGTAGATAAATTTTTAGCAAATTTGCGAGTTCATTACATTCTCAAAAATAAATTACCAATAAGAAAATGTAAGCAAAGCAGTGGTCATTCGCAAAATTTTAAAACGTAAAAAATTATCAACAGCATTTTGACCCGAATTTGCAAAATAAAATCGACGTAAAAATTTCCAGATTTACGGTATTAAACCTATCCTTGAAATTGTGATTTTTCTAAATCCATAAAAATGACAACGAATACTAAAGAAACAATTCTAGATATGAAATGAAAACAAAAAATGTATCTATTAAACATGAATGTCCATAATAATAATCATAAGTTTAACACAGTTCTTAATACAATCACTCCTGGGAATCGCTAACTGTCGACAACTTACAGCAAAGGAACCTGTGGATCCGCTGACCAGGAAGGCCGCGGCGCTCCTTCGCTGGCTCCTTCCTCCGATGGCACTACCGCCACTGCAGACGGCAGTGGACTCTACGCAGTTTGATTCCAGAACTCTTCAAATTTTTCGTTTTATTCTTTTCTTAGGTTCAAAGTGCATGAGATTTTAGCCGAGAACCATGGAGGGTAGCGACCTGTACCGAGGCCATGGTTGATGCTTTCTCTTCTTCTTGAGAGGGTCAAGCGTTTTCCAGGGTATCTTGTATTTCTTTCAGTTCTGTAGATGAGTTCCAATTAATTACGTTTTTAGGCTCTTCCGTCAAGATTATAGATATGTCCAGGTCCGGGATGTTCGCTGCAGCCTCTTGATTTCCTTGGATATCATCAAGGTCCAAGTCTGACGTTTGTTTATCCATTTTTTTCAAAGATAGTCTGTTAAAGCGTTTTATCATATTCTAGGTTCAGATGAATTGTGGTGAGAAGTGAGTAATGTACAGAGCTTCTTTTGGTAGAATTTATTGCGCCGTCCGGGATTGGTTGAATTGAATTTCTTTGAAGTGACAAATGTGTTGGAAAAAAGCGGATGTGAGATTTGGTCAAAAGAGATGTTAGATGATGCGCCAACATTCAAAGATTTATTCAAATCGGAATATATCATTGCATATAGTTAGCATAAAAACATAGATCTATTGATGAAATCAAGTTGACAATAAACATTGAAAATCGTTATTGGGGCCCCTGATGAGGCATAATCTGTCGCCGAAACACTCTATTACTACCATTACAGGGGCGTAGCAACAGGGGGCCCCCACTTGTTTTCCCAACCTTACTTATACTATAGGAAATCCACTTTTAGACTTTGAGTGATGTACCGAATGCAGTATCAGAATGGGTACTAAAATTAGTTGACACTGAGAAAAAGTAAATCTTAAACCCCCCTCCCCCCACCCCCTTGCCCCCACGAAATAGGATTTTTTACTTTGGGCAACTTTTTCCTTTTTTTTTTTACTTGTCAACTTTTTCAAGTAAGTAAAAAAATTTTTTTCTGGCTGGCCCCCCACTTTCAAAAACGATGCTACGCCACTGCATTATAACTATCATTTTAATCATAACAATATCTTAATTCATTCAGTGTGGTTTAGAGTGTCCCAATAACTCATTATCAAGTTTGGTTGATTTGATTCGTTTACTGGCGCCCCCACGAGACACCCTGAGCAACCGGACCAACTCTACGAGAAACTCCAAACATACGTTTGGGTCATCCACCCCAATATTGTCTGGTCTTCGTTCCCTTGGTGGCTGTAGGTCGTTTGGGCGACTTGGGCTATACTGACCCCTCTAATCTTTCTCTCACCCGTTTACGTGTTCCTATAAAAGGACCTACTGATTCCACTGGCTTGGGGCTAACTTTCGACTGACCCCCACCCCCGGGCTCTCTGAACTTACTAGTATTCGTGAGTCCACGGTTCCCAACGGCGTAACCACATCGCGTACAAGGGAACTTTTCCCATCTCGGTCTATTTCCTCGACTTTTACCACCGATCGACATAAAATATGATATAAATAGTTGATGATTTTGATGTTAACTTGTTCACAAATGTCTCAGCTTCCTTGGCCAAAGAAGACGGTGGCACGTTCCCCGCACAACATTTCCTCTTTTTCCGCAGCTGACGGAGTGTCCGAAACCATCTTATTCATCTCCTCGGACAGTCTGCTGTATGGTGCGGGTAAGTTTTCCTCCTCTTTACTTTTCACCCCCTTATTATTTGGCTTATTTTGGGGCTTGTAACCATGATTATGACCCTTTTTGAATTTAGATGTTAACTTATACACATTATTGCCAATTCTTAAGCATTTTAATTATTTATCTTTCGCTTAAGGAATTTCCACCCTC
Organism: Saccostrea cuccullata; assembly: GCF_032062105.1. Classification (NCBI taxonomy): domain Eukaryota; kingdom Metazoa; phylum Mollusca; class Bivalvia; order Ostreida; family Ostreidae; genus Saccostrea; species Saccostrea cuccullata. Next base: position 12,426 of record NW_026923907.1, read on the forward strand.
ACAATTTTATAGGTTCAAAGTACAAAAACTGCATTTCTTTTCATTCAATGTACTTTAAACTTTCCATTTATTGCAAAAAATGTATGGTCACCATATTATTTAAGGCGAAACATAAATAAATAGAAGTTATGTCAACATAAAAAAATTGTACATTTTTTGTAAACAGTATTGAGAAAAATATGTAAAAACTGGTTAAAATGCATAATTCTGATGCTGAGTGTTCCTAAATACTTCCTACTTTCAAGATACTTTTGAATTGTGGATATCAGGTAAACTATTTTATAGAAAAGCAAATGCCTGAATGAAGAGACTTTAGAAAGAGTTATTGCCCTTGTAAACATTTTTTAAAGATTGAATAATTGATTAAATATAGTGTAATTCTTCAACTACAATATTTATCATTATTGTAAAGCATTCTTCCAGATATTTCTTATGAATGAATTTAAACTAATTACAGTTTTTGCAAAAACCTATGACATCATAGGAGGGTGGAATTACCTTAAAAGTTGTATTTATTTGACTATTTTGATAAAAATATATCACGAACATAAAAGCCTTTATCTGCCATGATGGAATCACCAGAATTACAGATGTCTAAAAGATTGCTTCCTTCTGGTATCTGGCTATCACTTGTTGATCCCCCAAATGTCGTAGAAATACATGAAGTAAATCCTCCAGGAGTTGCTTCAATCAAAACCTTCAGAGTATTAGGATTTTTTTATGTAGAAAATGTACCCTGATGTGATTTTGGTCATTTAATACAGTTGTAGAAGATTTAGTAATATCCATGATTTCTCTTGTGTTTGAAAATTAAGCCAGGAAGTCTGATGGACTAAAATATTTAACAAGGTTTTCCAAGGCCCAATATCAATTCCTTGCCATTGCTTACTCTTAAAAATAATTATAGGAAAGAGAGGCTTTGAAACTGTTTTTTTAGGAAACATTAAAAACTTGAAGAGTTCAAAATTGGTAGTATGACGCCTCAACTTACAAAGAACTATAAAAAAAAAGCTGGTCTGGGAAACTTAAAGTTGACACTTTATGATACACATTATTTAAAACAATACGCGGCAGGTCCAAGGGTTCTCAAAACACGATAAAAGAGAACCAATGTGTTTATCCAGACAGTCTTGTCAAATAAGATCTCCCCATTGTTTGGTACACACCTGGCCTTTGTCTTTAAATACTTCATAAATAAATCGGTGTTATTCTTTAAATTGATAAATGCTTTACAGGACACTGCCCGTTAGAGTACACAGGGGTCGATTACAATACAGGCAAAATCTGTCTCCGATACATGGAGGCAGAAGTGAAGTATTTAAAAGCAAAGGACACATGTACCAAACAATGGGGAGATCTTATTTTACTAGACTATCTGAATAAACACAATATTCTAAGATCATTCGTAGGTAAGTCAAAAGGATGGGAAACAAGTTCTATATCGGTTACTCTCTCGGTGACTTTAATTTTAATAGTTGTCCTCCCAACAACAACTACTAATGTGTTCAAAATCTTTAATTTTTTTAACACTGTTTAAGCGATTAAAATTTTAGCGGACTAATATCAAAACGCCAAAATTAACAGCCCGTTTAAATTACCAGCTATACGGTACATGTCTGCTTGCAGAAGGTTAACGTCACAGTACTGAAGTCGATAGCGTGGTCCAGGGAGTAGATCACAACGGTACCTGGCGTTACCATGACAACCAGGAGTTCACCTACACCTGCCTCGGAGGAGACAGTCTTCACCAACAGGAGATTAATCTACGCGCGCGAAGTTAGGCAAATTATGGCTGCAACGATTCGGGACCATGGCGTCATGCTACGTATCTCTGTGAAATCTCCATTCCCAAACATTTGTTACAAAATGTTTGTCAGTACATGTACAGATATACATTTTTGTCGGTCTAATATCTCAACCTGTGACGCGTACATTATTCTTATCGAAGATGTTATCATCGGTGATGTAAAAAAAGTTTTGTAATATTGTACATCGCATCTAATCTCTATTGCCTATATCTAATCTTCGGAATATGAAAGCTTATTAAAGCTCAATACATTGTACTTTAAGGAAGTCCTTCTTATCGATTTGAGTACATTGTTAAGACTGTCGCCTTAAGTATTTTATTTGATTAACTTTTCTCTTGCCTTGGATAGTATGTATTATGAATTACAAAGCCAAAAACAACGCACTGCTATCTTACTTAAGGTTAAGATAACGGACTCGAACAACATTTTAAATAGCTTTTTCGTCGATCTGTTTTCTTTTCTATCGTAATCTTATCCAATTAACATTTCTTTAAACATTGAAACTTATGGTCTGTAACTTAGGATTATGAACAACTAAAAATCTGGATTACAAACCGGATGCCAGTGCGTCTTGTTGCAATTCTGTATTTTACTGATCCCATTGGATTTTGTTTGGAGATATCCCTCTCCATTGACAAAATATGGTATTTTACTGAATCCTTGCTAACGATGTAATCTGATTAGCAAGGCTTTGAAGAGTCTTTGAAAAGTTGTGGCACCATTTGTATGTCTCTTGCAGAAAATACCATTAAAAATATAGAAAGCTTTCATCCATTGAGAAATGTTTTAAATTTAAAAGGGTTGGATTTTTCTTTAACAGATGTTAACCTGTCATCACCGACGATTAAAAATTTTACTTCTTTTTCTGTTGGCTTCAGTAAGGTGCCAAAGTCGACGTATGCCCCATATAGCATGACTACGTTGGCAGCCAACGTTGGCGCAATGTCTAAATGCACTGTGGCCCTTTGTTGGCCCAACATATTGGTGCGATGTTGGGCCAACGTTCGAATGTATTTTTGTAATCGTAGGGCCAACATTAGACCAACATAGTACATGGCATGTTATAGAAGGGCCAATGTTGGGCCAATACTGGTAATGTCAAGTTAATATATTACCGCAATACCAGCATTATGCCAACACACTATATAGCTTTCTTCCCTTGTTTTCCGCCCCCCTTCCCGGTTACTGGCAAAGCGAAACCAATCTTTAACAATGGCGCAAATTTCGCTGTCTATCGCTGCCGCTGTAAGCCTCGGTCAAATCGTGTACTTCATTGATTTTTTTCCTTTTAGATGAACCACGTTTATCCTTGGTAGGACAGTTCTTAGCCAAATGTCCACGAAAAGAACAGGAATAACACTTGGCGTTTCTCACCCAATCATCCGGTTTCATTTTGTCCTTTTGATCTTTAAGTCTGTTGTGACACTTCTTGGCATAATGTCCAATTTAATGATAAAAATTACATCTCACATGAAAGAAAGACGGACGCAGTTTGTTTTGTAGGACCTTGAGTATCAGCATCCGCGAGGCGTCGAGCTACATCGATCAGATTGTCAAACTGCGGCATCTTTGGTTTCTGACATATCACAAGTTTTAACTAGTCTTTCAATTTAGGGTTATACATGTCCTCTACAAATCGATCTTCAGAAAGTTCAGACCAATTTGCTTTTGTTAAATTTGGAAAGATTCCTCACATTTACGATATATTCTATGTCCACAGTCATCAATAGACTCACCAGGTTTCTGTGTAATTTTATGAAAATCCGATGCAGTCGATCGATTTCTTTGGTTAGAGCTACCTTAAACAAGTCGCCTGTTCTTCAGTTATACATGTACGAGGGCTGTTCAATAAATAATGTCCTGAACTGTATGACATACAATACAGATATCATATGACATTAAAATTGATCTTCTCTCATTATTGAATCTTTACTCAATTTATAACAGTTTATGTGACCACTTATTATCACATAGTTTCATCGTGAGAAGCTGGGAAACAAGGGCTATTCGAGACAGTGCATGAATGGTAAGGAATCAGTAAACTAGAGTGAAAATAAATGCTACATTAAACTGCTGTAAAACTTGTTAAAAATCCCAAAGAAATATTCACTGAAATATGTGTCCTTTACAGCAACCGATGCCTGTTTTATAGACAAATGAGCAGGTGGATTTCAATGATAAAAAAAATATATAATGGATATCAAAAATGGGTACCCTCCTTGCCAACAAACATTATAATAACTTATGTACTGTTTGCCAAATTTCAATATTTGATGATGTATGATTGACCTTTAAACACATAGCAAATTTAATAGACATCAGATCGGGAGTAATTTACACTATTTTTAAGAAACGTTTGACAGTAAAAAGGCTTGGTACTCAACGGTCACCCTATATTTTGAAAAATGAGTGAAAACGACAGCGTGAACGAAAGTCTTAACAATTATTTTAAAATATCAGAAATTGTAGTTATCCACGTTTGTTTTACATTCAAACGGATATTGGAACTAGAATCTATTGCTTAAAATCATCAAAACAAAATTTACCGTCATAAGATGTACTTGATAAAAACGGCGAAGGTCCGACAAAAGCAAAGGTATACACGAGCACAAAGACCGATTTATATGAAATTTCTTAAATATTAGTGGTACTGTTGTTCAAATTCGTATTTACGGAGACAGTTTAATATCTGGAGGAGTCGAAAAGCAATTTTTTTTTGCAAAGTTTTAAGAGGAAGGACCAAAAATCAGGAATCCAGTACAATGAATTTCTTCTTGACAGCTTCAAAACTCACATGCCCTGAAGAATAAAGGGGTTTTCAGGATAAACAGAAAGTTAATGTTTTTTCACCTTTTGACTTGTTTCTATTTCCAAACTTGGAAAAAACACCTTTCAGAAGGAAGAAGCAAGTCCAGGAAATCATTGGATCTGCCATTTTCCAGTATACAAAGGGTCATGCCCAAAAATGAGTTCTAAAATCAATCAGAAATTGGATAAAAAAATGTTACGGACATGTTTATGAATTAAAAGAGATTAATAAGTAAAATCATGAAGATTAAATCGTTGAAAAGCGACGTTTGCTCCTTTCTGAGCATCGAGGACATTAAGTATTGAACAGCCCTCGTAATTATGAATCTCAGAAACATGTGCTCTGGTACACCAGCCAGATTGTCAAACTTCGGTATCTTTGGTTTCTGAAGTGTTGAGAATAACATTAAAATTTGTGAAAGTGCAAGAATGTGTCAATCAAATCCGTCTTAAAATTTTAATAACTTTTAGACGAAATAAGATTTTAATATAATATTTTTAATATAAATCCTGTTCCACAGAATTCCACGGAATTCTTGAAAGTATTGGGGCGGAACGTTTTTCGTTTGGGAGAAAATCCTTGGAATTCCAGGATATTTGTAAAAATCAAAGGAAGTCTATGGAAATCCGTAGAATTCCATGATTCCAAAGACAATGAAAACTGAAAAAATTAGTGCCAAATAATTACATGTGTACAAAAAATGATACCATCACAATTTTTCACAGATCAAATCTATATTTTCAAAATAAAAATTCTTTTTTACTTTTACAATTTTTTTTAGACAAATACTGCATTTATTATACTCTCAGATGTACAAGACAAGCACATTTTTAAATGTATTTTCAATGAAAGAATAAGAATACACCAAAGCTTATTTACAAAAATATCCAGAGGAAAATATGATTTCTGGAGGATCACCTTGGTTAAAATAATGATAATCTTGTTATGTGCCAAAGATCCCAATTATCCAAACTTCTGACGTGTTTGCTAGAATCACTTCCACACTGATATCCCATGAAATGTACAATAGTTGGTTATTTTAGAGGATAGACAGATAATTGGTGTCACGAACATATTAACTTTTAGTACGAAGACTCAGCAAGTTGGATGTTGATCATTCCAACGGACACCTTATTTCCTTGCACAGTTTCTGAAAGAAAGATGACCATTAAGAGGCATCAATTAACATATACATATAAATATATGAGAAATAATAAACTTTTTGTGGCAACATTCAATGTTAGTGATTGACTTCAAATGGTGATTTTTATGCGCCCGGATCGAAAGATCCGAGGCGTATATTGTTTTTGTCCTGTCTGTCTGTCTGTTTGTCTGTTTATCTGTTTGTCTGCAAACTTTAACCTTCGCTGTAACTTTTAAACCATGAATGGTTGAGACTTCATATTTGGTATACATACTTCACTAAGTAAGCTCTTTCAAATGACACCAAGGTCAATGACACTGGGACTTTGGCTATGACTTATGTGCTAAAAATAGCTTTTTTGAACATTCATCATAACTTTTGAACAGTGAAAGATAGAGACTTCATTTTTGGTTTGCGTACTCCACTAATTAAGCTCTTTCAAATGACATCAAGGTCAATGACCTTGTGACCTTGACTGTGACCTATATGCTATAAATATGTTTTTTAACTTTGCTGCCGCCGGGCGCATAGTGTTTCATAAACACATCTTGTTATGAGATACTTCTGTGCATCCCACCCTAACCTCAGCAAACATTTGAACTACTTAGAATCTACTGCCTCAAATATATTTCACCTATTTTTCATATTTTTAGGTCACCTGAGTAAACTCAGGTGACCTATTGCTATCTGTTTTCGTCCGTCGTCGTGCGTCGTCCGTTAACATTTGAACATTTTCAGCTTCTTCTCTGCAACCACTGAACCAATTTCAACCAAATTTGGCACAAAGCATCTATGGGTGAAGGGAAACAAAAATTGTGAATTTCATGGTCCCTGCCCCCCTGGGGCCTGGGGGGTGGGGCAAAAACCACTAAAATTAATGCAATCTTTAAAAATCTTCTTCTTTACTCCTGGACATCAAGCAGTTAAACTGTTTGCATGATTGTAATCAGCATTGAGTTCTCTACCAAAAGAGCGAAATTTATGGCCGCAGGGTCAGGGGTTCTAGTGCTAGGGTGGGGCTAAATAAGTATGTAGTAAAAATGCATTATTTCTTTAATAATCTTCTTCTCTGCTCCTGGGTATTAAATAAACTAACTAAGTGCATAGTTATGATGAGCAAGAGTGCCTCTACCAAAATTGTGAATTTTATGGCCCCAGGGTCAGGGGTTATAAAGTGTTAGGGCGGGGCTCTATAGATTATATAGTGAAAATTCATGAATTCTTTGAAAATCTTCTTCTCTGCTCCTGAGTATTAAATAAACTAACTAAGTGCATAGTTATGATGAGCAAGAGTGCCTCTACCAAAGTGGTGAAATTTATGGCCCCGGGGTCAGGGGTTCTAGTGCTAGGGTGGGGCTAAATAAGTATATAGTGAAAATGCATTATTTCTTTGAAAATCTTCTTCTCTGCTCCTGGTTATTAAATAAACTAACTAAGTGCATAGTTATGATGAGCAAGAGTGCCTCTACCAAAATTGTGAATTTTATGGCCCCAGGGTCAGGGGTTCTAGTGTTAGGGCGGGGCTCTATAGATTATATAGTGAAAATTCATGAATTCTTTGAAAATCTTCTTCTCTGCTCCTGAGTATTAAATAAACTAACTAAGTGCATAGTTATGATGTGCAAGAGTGCCTCTACCAAAAATGTGAAATTTATGGCCCCAGGGTCAGGGGTTCAAGTGTTAGGATAATGGGGCTCTATTGATTATAATGGAAATACATGAATTCTTTGAAAAAAATTCTTTTCTGCTCCTATGAATTAAATAAACTAAGTACATAGTTATGATGAGCAAGAATACCTCTTTCAAAATTTTGATTTTATGGCCCTAGGGTCAGGGGTTCTAGTGATAGGGTGGGGCTCTATTGATAATATAGTGAAAATACATTAAATCTTTGAAAATTTTCTTCTCTGCTCTTGGGTATTAAGCAGATGAACTACCTATGTAGTTATGATGAGCAAGGACCCTAATCTTCCAGAATTGTGAATTTCAAGGCCCCAGGGTCAGGGGTACCATGGGGGGGGGGATGTACTTATATACTGAAACTGGATGAATTGTTTGAGATCTGCTCCTTGGTATTAATCAAATATTTTTGAAAAGCAAGGGTGCCTTTTCAAAAATTGTGCAATGTGTGGATCTAGGCCTAAGGGTCAGGGGTTCATGTGTGATAGGGGCATTACTGATTATTGCTGAATATTACTGATTACTTGAAATGCATTTTTTGTCTCCCCACCCTGCCTATGGGTATTAAGTAAACAAACTAAGCAACTGCTAAGTGTATTGTTATGATGATCAAATGGTGCCTCTTTCAAAATTGTGAATGCCATAGCATCTTGCTTAAGACATTAATCAAATTAAATCGCTTGTAAATTGTTGCATAATGCTCAGGTGACCTATAAGGCCCATGGGCCTCTTGTCTAGTCTTGTGGTTCCAGAAAAATAGATTTATTTCTGTGTAAAACTTTCATCCCCTGATAGTGGCGAACATTTCCCCTAGTTATCATGATGCAAGCAATTTAAAATCTAAAATTCTTAGGTATGCTTTCCCAAAAGTTTTATAGCCCAGTATTTCTTGAAATGATTTTATAATCATCCAACCTTTTTTTTTGCTTTTTTTATCAACTCTGAGTCGTTTTGAAATCTAGGGAGTGTAGTTTTACTTCGACCAAGGCAGATTTTCCTTCACCCATGGATGCTCTGGGCTAAGTTCCATAAATATTAACATAATGATGGTGTTGGTGATCAGCTCACTCAAGCTTTCAGCTCATTTGAGTTGAAAATCTTACAGGATTTATTTCAAGGAAATTTATACAAGAACCCGAGAATATTTTATATAAATTTGCCAAATTCTCATACCTAGTCATCTAACCTTATTACCACCCTTGAATATATTTTAAATTAAAAAAAATTAAAATACCTCTTCTTCCACTTGCACTTCAGAGGACTTATCAGCTTCTGTGTCGAGAGAACTTTCTTCATTGCAGCTAGAATAAAAGTGGTTAATATTTATTTCATTTAAAAATTTGTAATTAAAATTCCTATCTCATTTCAGATATTTTTGACACATATATACTCATATACATACTCCTTTGATCTGTTGCAAAACACAGTCAACTCCTTAAAGTTGATTTTGCCATCATAATACTTCTGCTGTACCAATGTTATGAGGATGTCGTCCTTTACTCCGTCTACTGGTTTGAGAAGTCCTCCTTTGACTTTTGCTACCTTTTTATCCCGCTTCAATTTCTCAACACATGTAAGAAATTTTTCCCAAACCTTACTCGGAAGCTGTGCAAGCCTCAGTTCAAAAGCAAATCTGTTGTTTATAGTTTTCCTCTGTAAATGATTAATACAAGTAATACACACTTTAATTACTTCTAAACAATACTGTATTTGTTGACTTTAAAATTGTGTTAATTATAAATATTAAGAAGTTATAAAAATATAACCCACACTGATTGATCCCATGCACAGTTCTAGCCCTTTTTTCATTGTATTATTACAGCTTTCTCCGTTCGGGTTTCAGAGGCCATCATTTCTTGAGCAGATTTCATTCCCGCTTTTTTCAAACTATGCATACCTAAAAAGGGTTGCCCTGCTGACTAAATAAATTAAAGCTCTGCCAACTTTCGACCTGGCAATCAGTTAAGTGTAGAGTATGAATTCACTATCTTGCAATTTTTGTTCAAATTAAGACTCATTCTGATAAATGTAAATATGTGAACGACAGACAAACATAAGAGACTGATCAAAAACCTCACTTAGAATGGCTCTGGTGAGCTAAAACGAATAGGTTACAACTCAAGCTCAATACCTGACTAACATTGAAAAAGATAATATTTCAATTCCTGTGATTTATTGATTAAGAAAAAAGAAGGAATCTAAGCATTATGTTTTTTACAGCTCTTCTTCCATCTTGTGAGCATCTGGATTCCTGTAAAATGCATGTATAATCTCTTCGATGAAAGCTCTAGAAAGCCACAATTACAGGTCAAACATAGCTTGACTGATGCATGTCAAAAATACACAGATAAATTAGACACTTCATTCTTAGTAACAATGTATACCGTACAAAAGAGAGTAATCCGATCCACGCAAAAGCTTGTTCACACAATACAATTAAAATTACAAAGAACACGACACAAAAACACACATCTGTGCACCAAAAATTTTTGGAATATATTTCTTACGTCATTGTGTTCAAAAACGATTTTAGCTCACCTGAGTCGAGGGTCAAGGCTTTTTGATCATATTCTGACCAATGTCTGTCGCTGTTGTTGTTGGCGTCGTAAACTTTTCATTTTCATCTTCTCAATTTAAGAACCACTAGACCAATTTCAACAAAACTTGCCACAAAGTATCTTCCAAAGCAAATCTTCTTCAGAACCTCTAGAAACCACAGTTACAGGTCAAACATAACATTGGGTCAGGAAAGATGAAACTCATGTGGAAGTTTCCCCAGGTAGTGTAGATTCAAGTTTGTTCAAATCATGACCCCTGGGGGGAGGGTGGAGCCACAATGGCTGATCTAAGTTTTACATAGGAATATATAAAAAAATCTTTAAATAATTTCCTCTCCAGAACAATTCGACCAGGAAAGATGAAACTCATGTGGATGCTTCCTCAGGTAGTGTAGATTCAAGTTTGTTCAAATCATGAGCCCCGCAGATAGGGTGGGTCCAAAATGGGCAATCGAACATAGAAATATACAATTAATAATTAGTGATCACAAATTAATTATTTGTTATAACAAATTGATAATTTGTTAAACAAATTGATAATTTGTTATAAAAAATTTATAATTTGTTATAACAAATTAATAATTTGTTATAAAAATTAACAATTTGTTTAAACGATTACTAATTTGTTATAACAGATTACTAATTTG
>NW_026923908.1:0-23145 GCF_032062105.1 Saccostrea cuccullata
TCAGTACATGAAGAAAATCTTCAATAACACTAGACATGAGGCCTGTTTTCAAAGACAATGTCTGTAATAATAAATCCATTTTATACATGTATACAGTTTTTAAACTTCAGATGCAATATTTCAATTTTTGCATACGATATCCCAAAGTTCATTAAGAACCATTTTCCTTATTAGTTTTGTGCAAGTGAATATTTGTTCCAAATTAATGAAAATAAATAATAGATTAACATATAATTTTAACATTTATTTAACATTGGGTAGGTAACGTAAATTATATGTTTTTAAATAAACAGGAAAATAATTAGTGAAATAAAAGACCACATAGTCTGCCACATATTTCAAATTATTTTATTGACCATAGAAATAGGGGCTTACTCAATATAAAATTGTATAATAAACTACGTTTTCTTCTGAAGAGCATGTACTGATTAGGGTCCTTTTTCATATAGCGGAAGGTTACAATTACATACATTTATTAGAGTGACTTCAAAAACGTCATTTTAAGTTAGTTTTTCCTAAATTTTATGGTCGTTATAATTATATCTTTAGCAAACATTACCTTTAATTCGGTCATTTTTTTAATGTGTTGCATACATGAACAAATTATGATGCCTTTTTCTCATAATCCATCTACATGATCAATACATAGGACGCACTGCAGACGTACAACCGACCAACGGATGATGCTTACTCCTTCTAAGCAATTGATCCATATCTGTAATTCCCGGGGTCCGTGATTTATGCACTATTCACTGATTTCTATTCTTTGTTAATATTTTTTTAAAACGATGAATGTCTGTAGTATTCAACCTTTCCGTTCTTTGTTTCTCCTTTCAGATAAGTGTTTCAATCGAATTATTTTCAGCCGAAGGCTCAAGTGAGCTTTTCTGATCAAAATTTGTCCGTTGTCTGTTGTTGTTGTAGTCGTTGTAAACTTTGCACATTTTCATCATCTTCTCAAGATTGATTGATTGATTGTATATTGTTTAACGTCCCTCTCGAGAATTTTTCACTCATATGGAGACGTCACCGATTTTGACCCTTACTCGGCACTCATAGCCATGAGCAGTGAGGGATCTTTATCGTGCCAACGCCTGCCGCTGACACGGGGCCTCGGTTTTTAAGGTCTCATCCGAAAGACCCGCAACTTTCACTTCAAAGTGCCGAGCGCATGGCGAAGGAACAGTGGCTACCCATTTTATCGACTGGGTCAGTCGCGGCCAAGAACCACTGGGCCAATTTCAAGCAAACTTCCCACAAAGTATCCTTGGGTGAAGAGGATTCAGTTTTGCCCTCTTCCAAGGGGAGATAATTAATATGAATTATGGAAATAGCCCTCTTCCAAGGGGGGGGGGATAATTATGAATTATGAAAAAATTAATGGCATCTTTTAAAAATATTCTTCTCCTGAACCATTGGGCCAGGAAAGATGAAACTCATGTGGAAGCATCCTCAGGTAGTGTAGATTTAAGTTTCTTCAAATCATGGTCTCCGGGGGTAGGGCAGGGCCACAATGGCTGTTCAAAGTTTTATATAGGAATAGATAGGAAAAATCTTTAAAAATCTTCTCCAGAACCACCGGGCCAGGAAAGATGAAACTCATGTGGAATCATTCTCAGGTAGTGTAGATTCAATTTTGTTCAAATCATGACCCCCGGGGGGGTAGGGCGCAGCCACAATGGCCGATCAAGGGTTTACATAGGAATATATAGGATTTTTTTTTATTCTCCAGAACCACTGGGCCAGTAAAATGGAACTTATATGGAAGCATCATCAGGTAGTGTAGATTCAATTTTGTTAAAATTATGACCCCGGGTGTAGGGTGGGAGCCACAACTGACGATCAAATATTTATATTGGAATATATAGGAAAAATCTTTGAAAATCTTCTTCTCAAGAACCACCGGGCCAGTAAAGATGAAACTTATGTGAAAACATCCTCAGGTATGTACCAGTAGATTAAATTTTGTTAAAATCATGACCCCCAGGGGTGGGGCTGAGCCACATTGGATGATTAAAGTTTTCCACAGGAATGAATACATCAGAATTTCTTTCAAACTCTTCTTTTTAAGAATCACAAAGCCATGATTGGTCATATCTTTATGTAAGCATCCTCACGTAGTGTTGATTAAGTTTGTTAAGTCATGAATGGGAAATAGGGGTTCAGTAGGGAGGGCCACAATGGGGCTCAAAGTTCTGCCTAGAAATATCAAGGAAATTTTTTTCCCAAGAATAGAAAAGTCATGTTTAATCATATTGATATGGAGGCATTCTCAGGTAGTACAAAGTTATACTGGTTCAAATGAGGGCTCCCAGGGGTAGGGCTGGGTCACAAGAGGGGGTTTCAAATGAATAAATAGGAAAAAGTCATTTACTCAGAAACCACAAAGGAATTTGTTGTATGGAAGCATCATCAGGTAGTTGGTAGTTAAAAATTCCAGACCGCAACCCCCATGTAAACTTTTCAATGCTGAAATTATTTCTGCTGTATTTCCTAGACAATGTGCTCAGGTGAGCAATGTGGCCCATAGTCCTCTTGTTTGAATTATGAACAAAAAAAAAATGATAAGTGCCAATGAGAGTTGATTAAACCTCAGCTCCTGATAATATCTTCCGAGGCATGTACAAGTCTAACATCGTTGCAAAACCACAGCCAACATTTATGATTCTCTCTCAACTCCGGATCGCGGCTCGAGACGATGGTACGAGACTATAAAACACAATGTGTTCACATTGGAAAGCCCCAGTTGCCAACAGTACGACATTCAACTCTTGACACGACATAGTCCAGACATTTTACTAGCATTTATTATTGTGATATCCAAAATATTTTTATATCATTTGGTGGGATTTCCTAGTAGTATCCCAGGTTTTTATGTTGAACTCACAAACATCTTCACTTGTACAGATATAAAGTCCTAAAACTCAGAATCCCACCATTCTCCCAGGGGAGAAGAAATCTCGGGATATTTTTCCCATTAGGATTTTTTCTCCCACAAATTTGTTCAAATGGGATAAATCCCACGGATATTGACAATCAAACAAATTCTCCTGAACATTATGAAATCAGGAATATATCGTATAATTTATGACAATGAGAAATCTCTCATCATAATATATAGAATATATTCCTTCTGTTTGTAAATCTTTTTGCTCCTCCGGGGGCCAAAATTGGATTAATAAAATCTTGCATCTTGTATTCCAACTATAACAATGTATTGGAGAAAATAATTCATTGTCAATATCCGTGGGATTTATCCCATTTGAACAATTATGTGGAAGAAAAAATCCTCATGGAGAAAATATCCCGTACATTTTTTACCATGGGAGAAATGTGGGATAGTTGGTGGGATTGAAAATCTCACCATTCTCCCATGGGATTCTGAGTTTTAGGACTTTTAATCTTTAGACGTGGATATGTTTGTGAGTTCAACATAAGACCCTGTGATACTGCTAAAAAAATCCCACCTAGTGATATAAAAATACTCTTGATATCATAATTAAAAATGGTAGTAAAAAGTCTGGACTATGTCCAGAGTTAAATGTCATACTGTTCCCTACAATTTTAGATAGTGTAGGAACGGGAGAGAAGGGGATGTACTTCTGAATCGCCAGTAGAGCGCTCGCTCCGTGTTCGGAAGGAGGTCGCGATCGTGAGTTAAATTCTCGGCCTCGACTTGACTTAACTGTTCCCTCAGCATGCGCTAGGTGCTTTGAAGTAAAAAGGTCCGAGTCCTTCGGATGAGACCTTAAAAATAGTAGACAAGGACACGATAAAGATTCATCACTGCTCAAAGGCCGTTAATGTCGAGTACATGTCAAAATTTGAAGCCCATCACCTGTGTATGGTGACATCTGTCTATGAATGTAGTATCCTCGAATGGGATGTAAACAATCAATCAACTTTATCGCTAATGTTGTACATGTATCGATATATAATTTTCTAATTGATTTTGGGCAATTAGGTACTATACTGGAATTTTTTATAGGGGATTTTGAATTATTTAGATTGGCCTTTGCCAATTTAGAATAATATATTCTAAATGATATCAACATTTTTAATTTTTTTTTTTACCTTTTTCTCTGTTGCAAAATAGAATGAATTATACATAGTTCCTAATTGTTTGTATATATTCATCATAGATATAATTTAACTTTAAATATCAATTAAATCTTATTGGAATATTCATTAAAATATTGACGTTACTGATCTCCCATGCTAAGACTATATATTTTTCTCATGATAAGACTGACAACCTTTGTCTGGTCCAATTGAATTGAGGTAATTAACAAGACATATATAAAGGTTGAAGAAATACACGATATATAAGAAGTCTCATGTTTGTCTAAGAAATAACAGTTTTGTTAAAACTACTATGAGAAATATATCTGAAATTATGAAGCCTTTGCAAATAGTTTTTATGGGCGATCGAGAGGTTGGAAAGACAAGTCTCATCCATCAGTTCATGTATGGGGTTTTCACCGAAAGGACTTCAGCAACCCTCGGGCAATCCTATCACGAAACAGTACGCCTACCAAGTAAGTGTCAAATTTGTTTTGTTTGTATGTTGTTTAACATCACTCTCGAGAATTTTTCACTCTTATGAAAACGCAACCACTTGTCGGTGGACAGCAGCAAATTTTTTCCTCTACTCAGCATGCACTTGCGGCCTTTGAGTCGCGAGGGTCTTCTTCGTACCAGCACCTACTGCGACACGGTACGTCGGTTTAAATGGTCTTTTACAAAGGACCAGTCTCCACGTCCCCTGTCAAATTGGCGAAATATATAAAAATTTGCAACTCACTTATTACCTTTAATGTATTCTAAGTTGCATTTTCTTAACACTGCAATTTTATTTTATTCAGATGGTCTGCACAAAATGGTGGAAATTTTGGATACTACAGGGTTACAAGAATTTCCCGCAATGAGAGAAATGTACATTCAGAAGAGTAACCATTTTGTAGTTGTCTACTCAGTGGAATGTCCAAACTCTTTCTCAACAGCACAAAATCTATGCAACGAGATACGAAGAATTAAAGGTAGATCGAAGAAAAAGATTTAACGGATGCTTTTTCTTAAAGAAATTAATGTGATATTTCTTTGTCTGTAGTTTGCAGCTTGATTTAATTATTAAATTTTTTTGACAGGAATTCATTTCTCGAACATCCTTTTAGTCGGTAATAAAATGGACAAAGGATCATCAAGAAAAGTCTCAACCAACTTCGCTTTTCAAACTGCAGCTTTGGAAATGAACATTGGGTTTTTAGAAACCAGTGCCTATTTGAACTTGAACGTAAACTCTATTTTCCACTCAATTCTGCAGAATTGTGCCGATGGAACTGTAGTACCAAAGATTCAAGGAAAGCGAAGACTTAGAATTCATAGTGATTCTGAATTACGAGTCTCAAAATCAAAATTTGAAACTAATAAATCAGTGCAAAAGGTTATCAGTAAATCAGCATTGACATTAACGTATTGAGGTATCTCTAATTACAATAGTTTAATATATTTAAAAATTAGTTAAAATAGAACGAATGTGCTGTTTTTATTAAATCTTTATCTTTAAACAATTTTGTATTTTTTATATACCCTTGTTATTTTCTAAACAAAATAAAATATGCATAGAATTGTCTGTTTTTTATAAACCGTGAGTGGTAGTAGCGACGGCCGGAACTCAAAATACTCAATGCTGTTAGAATTGTCATAAACACAAACCATTAAAATTGCAAACAAATGCTTATCGTCGGTGGATATAATGAGAATCTGATGTGATAAACCTTTACACACTTTATTCTAACAGTTTTCTTCATGTCTCTGTCCTCATCCTTGACGCAAATGTACCTGGCATGTTACGTTATTCTATTAGATTATCTTAAAAAAAATTTTAAATTCATTTCAACTGACTAAAAATGGCCCACATTCTTTAACCTGCAAGAATTGATATATCATTTAGTTTTTCTAAAAATCCTAATCATCAAGTATCTTGAATTTTTCTTGAAAATATTTTCCCACCTATCTACCGAGCAACTTTTTAGCTCATCTGAGCAGAAGGCTCAAGTGAGCTTTTCTGATCAAAATTCATCCGTTGTCTGTCGTCGTCGTCGTTAACTTTCCACATTTTCGATTTCTTCTCAAGAACCACTGGACCAATTTCAAACAAACTTGGCTCAAAGTATCCTTAGGTAAAGGGGATTCAAGTTTGTTCAAATGAAATTTTAAGAACCTAGTGTTCTTAATAAACAGTTAAAATGTCGAGATCATTAAGAGCTGTGAATGTTGAATTAAATTTTCAAAAAGTCATTGGAGGAGCTCCGCTAATAATCACGTATATTTAATTTGAAAATGTTGTCTGGGGCCAGATTCATTATATTTTTTTAAATTTTAAAATACTTCCTTATCGGTAAGGTGGTTTTAAATTGTGCAGCCTTTGAAATAAAATCGTGTCTTTTAAGGAATATAACAATATACATTTACTGACTGAGTTCGAGAGGAACATGCATTAAACAAAGCGGGCGAAGAAAAACATTTTGGTTCGAAGGGTCGACAAAACAAACGCATTTTACCCGGGAACAGTCAATAAATGTTTTATTATATCTTTTGACATATTTTGATTTAATTTTCGTTCACGCCCACTGCGGATTAAACTCGGTCCATTCTGGGAAGTTCTGTGGAACTTTAAAAATGCAAATAAGACGGAGCTGACACAACCCACTTTGTCACGTAAGCGGTCCAACATCTCATCGACAGGTCCAACGTCTCCCTGTCCGGTCATACATAGATTTTTTTGACCGTTCAGTAAAATAGTGGAAATGTTGGACCTTTTACAGTAATGAGTTGTATCAAAAATAGTTTTAGAGGTATAAATATAAAACCATATGCCTTAATGGTCATTTGGGTACTCTGCTTTTGAATAGAAAGACATTCCCACATAAACTTGAGAGTAGTCTAGCTAGATCTGTATGATGTATCATGCAGAAGTTCTTTCATTACGTCTGAAAGAATTTTTTTGGCCAAATGAATCAATAACCCCTCATGCACAGAACTAATTGCGGAGGTGATACATGTATCGCGTCGCTGCGGTGCGTATGTGTTTGTGTGTCCGTTACAGCTTGTGGGAAAGATTTAAAGGGAACCTTTGCACTATATCAATTCTCTGCCTGCTCATACTTATTTGGCTTTGTAAAAGGGCAAACCTTAATCATTTTGAAGTTAATCGGTGAATTTTTCTCTTAAAAATCTTGATATTTTATGTACGACTTGTCAGTACTCAAGTAAGAAAATGCGGTTCGCTTCGATAGATTCGCTTCAGTAAGTTCTACTTTGTATATCATTGTCAGATGATATAATCTTGCGTATTCTGAGACGGTCTTTATGAATTAAAAATGTCATCTCTGATACTTAGTAATTGAAATAATTTGATTTACGCCCCCCCCCCCCCCCTCCATCAAGATGCTCTAGGCACTCCCCGATGATTTTTAACTAGATAATTGTCCACTTTAACATCCCTCTCAGAATTTTTCTCTCTTTGCTTTTTTTTGAGACCCTCGTATACATGTATTACAACAGGAAAACATTCCTGTCTATGTGGTCAGGAAAATCACAGCTGCTAGCTACTAAGGTGTTCCCGAGTATTATCAACTCCCAGATACTGTCATTAGAGACATGATTAAGGAATCAAGGAAGGCGGGAAATTTCGCAGTTAATCTGACAAGAAAGATTTTTCCCCTAACTGTACGACGAGGGCAACTAACGAATTGAGTACAATTCATATGGTGGTAGAAAACTCTCTGAAAAAGAACTGGCCATGGATCCAGCGAGAAAGCAAGTGGTGAGGCGCTATGTGTGTGACTTCTACCCGGAATTTAAACCCGAGGATTCCTGGAGAGTATCGTCGCCAAATAAACGAGTCACTGAGGCGAAACGACAAGAGACTGAAGAAGGGCAGTGTCAGGCTTGTGATGCCCATTGTACCAGAGAGTGATCTTGGTTGCTTCGATGACGTTTTCACCTTTAATGACGCATTCTGTTTTAATCTTCAATCCAAATTGTGACCTCGGGGATTCATACTTTTGAAAGAACGATTGGAAAAATATAAATTCACAGGAACAGAGTAATATAATTCATCATTTTACATGTATGAAGAACAAATGTAGTAAATGTATGATTTAAAGCTATGCCAGAAAATATTAATACATTGTATAAATGTATATTGTTTGCTGAATTCTTTGGAATGTATTTATCATTTCATTTATTAATAATATAATTATAAAAGATTGGACTTATAAAGGAATGCACTTTAATTTTAAGTCTATATCTGAGCTTGTGATACTGAATGATATAATATTTTATAGTAATTCGTACTTGTTCAACTAGCATTACCTTTTATTGAAAAATGAACATAATCATGTATTATATTAATTTAATGAGAATAGTTACATTGCACATTGACCAAAGCCACTCAACGGACAATGTTTTGCATTCGGTCTAGTCTGTGTATTTTAAAACTCTTATATATATATATACTAGCAAAAGTTAAAGCAGACAGGAAGTGTTACATGATTATAATCTATTCAACTGAACACATTACAAGTGAGATTCAACTGACAGTTCCAGCTATTAAAAAAAAGAGACATATGAGTGGGTCATGGTGGATTAAGAAGATATATTTGATTTAAAAATTAAACAAGTGTATACGTTCAATTCTAGGTATCGTTAAATTAATCTTACCTGATAAATAAACTCTATTCGCTTCAATTTTATAATATTCAAAAATAGATGTTCAGAAGATCTTCCTTCGGTGTGAAAAATGTCTTATATACAATAATAAGCCTAAAATCGCACTTACCTTTTTAACCCGAAATTCCTTTAAGTTAAGTAAACTAAAACAACTAAACAAGAGATATCACCGCTTTTGTCATCAAATATTTTAAGAACTCGTAATATAGTAAGAATATTCTCAGTAGGGATCATTGTTCTTACATTATAAAAAAAGAATTCCTAAAGTGGACTTCTGAACATTATCGTAAATATTCAAATGTTGGATCCCCGTGGGGATCCGGGTAAGAATAGGTCCTCAGTACCCCTTGCTTGTCGTAAAAGGCGACTAAATGGGGTGGTCCTTCGGATGAGACCGTATAAACCGAGGCCCCGTGTCACAGCAGGTGTGGCACGATAAAGATCCCTCCCTGCTCAATGGCCCTGAGTGCCGAGCATAGGCCTAAATTTGCAGCCCTTCACCTGCAATGGTGACGTCTCCATATCAGTGAAATATTCTGGAGAGGGACGTTAAACAGTATACAATCAATCAATCAAATGTTTGAGCGAGGTCAACTTTTAAGACCAAACAATTTCTAGATCATTGCGGGTCACAATATAACAATACGACAGCCCGTGTAATAAATGCAGTTTTAAACGGAATTTATTCGTTTCAAATGTAAATATAAGTGATAAGCAAGTAAGTTGAAAAGTTCTCTGGGAAATGAACTTAGTTTGTACGTGATCTAATCTACAAGCCCCTCTGGCTTCACAGGATTTGATCATGTGAAGAACTTAGTTTATTTCCTTGAGAACTTTTTAACACTGTTGTTTATTTCTTAATTGAATTATTGGAGACCATGCGTTACGAGACTCGTGACGAATCTATACTTAAATCATTGTATAATAGATAAAATATCTGAGGTGATGAAGAACGATAGTTAACACCGCCGCGGTAAAGCTGGTCTGTTACCAGCACCGCGATGGTGTATCGCTGAAGGAATTAATACCCCGCGGGGGGCGCCGTTAAATGACCAAACCGCGTTGCCCAAACTGTTCTGGTGAAGTACCTATCGCGAGGGGATGCTCCGCTTAGCGGTGTTCTTGTTTCATTTTATAGGTTAGTTTCTAATAATTTTATTTTTTTATCTAGATAGAAATTACTGGCCAATTAAGACAATGATCTTTTAATATTTTTTTCAACATTTGTATTGTTTAAATGTAATAAGCTTAAGACCCCAACAAAAATTACCTTATATGAAGAAATCTTGACCTTATTTGAATGACCTTTAATTATATAACTATGTCAGACCTTTGGATTATAGATATATATTTATCATTAAATGTTACTATGCAAAAGGTGAAGATATTTTCATACATTTACCGGGATAAAAACACTATGTGCCTGGCGGCAACAAAGTTCGAAAAAACTATTTGTTTAGCATATAGGTCACAGTCAAGGTCACTGAACTTGGTGTCCTATGAAAGAACTTAATTAGTGGAGTATTCATACCAACTATGAAGTCTTTATCTTTCATGGTTTAAAAGTTATGGCGAAGGTTCAAGTTTGCAGACAAACAGCTATTTATAGCATATAGCTCTTAGTCAAGGGCACAAGGTCATTGACCTTAGTGTCATTTGAAAAAATTGAATTAGTGGAGTATGCATACTAATTATAAAATCTTTATCTCCTATGGTTCAAACGTAATGGCGAAGTTTCAAAAAGGCTAATTTTAGCATATAGGTCAGTTAAAGTCACAAGATCATTGATAAGATAGACAGTCAGAACAAAAACAGTATGCGTCCTCGATCTATCGATCCTGGGGCATAAAAAAGAATCGTGAAAAGATGAAAAATTCTAGAGTTAGAATTAAGTGCCTAAAAGGAGTAATCATCCCCTGCAGACCATCCACAAATAAATGTAATATCATCCAATCCTCGTGTTCCAATACTTCGAAGGTCTATCAACGTGTTGCAATATTTTATTTTATGTAAAAGTTAGTTGAGCGGAAAATACATCATTCAAATTGTGTTCTTTTCTATGTAAAGATGTGACCAGTTTGTTTTATTAACTTCTACTGGTGATGAATTCAAAAGTGACACATAAACAATGGGCGCCACCATTACCATGTCCCAATTTCGACGGTTACGTCATCGATCAATAAGCAAGCAAATAGGAAGGCTAACCAAAACAAATTTTAATGGAAATGAAATTAAGATTTATTTTTTTTGTTCAATTATGTAAATTATTCGCAACGATTGTTAATTCAACATTTGATTTCGTCACTGTCAATCCTCAATGAAATATGGGAAGAGGAATTTGTCATGCGGACAACCCGTGTCCTGCAACAGTATTACAGGTATGTCCAATGCTTCATAGCATCCTATTCCTCATGCCATCACACTGGGCCCATTTTGTGAAGATGTCATTTTTCGAATTTTTTCTGGCCTGAACTTTCCACATACACAACAAAGGTCCTTTTCCGATATCTCCTCCTCTGTGTCACTATCGTCTTCCACAACAGGCAATTTAGTTTGCTTCCTTTTGGAACCTGAACCACTTGCGGATGCCCCTTGATCATCATCTGATGCCTTTTCCTTGACTTTTCCTTTACCATTTTGCTAATTTTCATTTTTTTCATCTGATCTATTATGATGTAGTCTGTAATACAGTGTCCAGAGATGATCTTACTCACTGGTTTACTCTCTTTCTTTTCAGAGACTCTCTCTCTCTTTGCATCCCTACAGGCTCTTGCTTTAGCTTAAAGAACATTCTGTAATCATTCTTTTGCTTCTTTTCTCCGGATTTTCTGCATAGGTCCATAACAGTCAATATCCAGCGGTTGTAAAATGTGACTAGTATGAGCAGGAAGTATAAACAATATGATATTCCTGTCTCCTGCCTACTGTACAAGTCCTACTGTAACAGAAGTACGAGATTTGTGTCCATCCATCAATAAAAGAACCTTCTGACCATCCTTGATAAGTTGATATAAACATTTCCCACAGGTGAAATAGCGACCAAAGTCAAGAAAGGCTCCAAAAGAATAGCAGGTAAGACCTATAATTTGGTGAAAAAATAATACAAAACAATTTTTTAGCGAGGTACATGTATGTGCAAGTTTTTTTTTTAAATACCCCACGTGTACATGGCATCAAAATGTAATGAGATATTAATACTTAGCGCAAAATACACACTAATTAAAAATCATGGAATACATTTTAAAGGATTACTTCTGATTATTAAAATCTTTATTACTTTTTTCAAATTTCCAGCATTTATTTATCTTTATATGTTTTTACTGCTATGTTTTAAAAAAGCAACTTAAATGGGCTTGGTTTTGTTTGTTTGTTTGTTTTTTATTTTATTTTTTTTTTTTTGATCAGAAAATCATCAATAATGGCAATTCAAGAGGGAAAAAAAAATTAAATACATGTATTTTTTTAATGATACCTTTAATTGCTATTTGAGTTTTTCATGAATTTAAGGTATTGTTATAAAAGAACATACATTTTGGGTTGTTCCAACAAGAGATAAGTAAATATTTGTTTTCCAATATTTAAGCCATACAAATGAAATAACCTTCAAAATTTTAATTACTGCCCTTGTATAATTCTAAAGTCGAAAAAAATCCAATTATTTCATGGACAGGTCTTCCAAAAGTTGAGAGTTGCATTAAAGGGACCCAGATAAGAATTCAAACTCTATCAGTAAATGAACCTGATTATGTAAACAGGAAGGGATTCCATAGCCTCAAAATAAATATTTTAAAGGATGTAACTGATTTTATATATAATAGTAAAACATACTATTAATATGTAGAGTTGGTTTGACTGTAATATATTACCCCTTCATTTTTGAATTTTTAAATCTGCCGATATATCATTTTTTTGTAATGCCAGTCTAGCTTGTCAGTTTTTGACTGATGTACAAAATATAGACGTCAGTGGCAAGGATTTGTGACCATAAAACAATTCTCGGACAAAAAAGTGCTCAACTCAATTTTTTCTCAGATTTTTTTTTATTTCTCAACTTTGAACAAAATTACTGACCATAAGAATTCTCAGACAATTTTTTTCTATTGTCAAGAAAATTCTTTAATTTGATTCTTAGCATACTTCATTAATTGTAAAGAATATTCAAATTTGAAAAAAAAAATAATTTGGTTGCTGTGCAATTGACGCAATCTTCGTTATGCTTGGGCACTGCCTGATCCACGGGTTTATAGATATAGGATGGACCTTTTGTCTTATTCTGAGGAACTCTTTGAAAGATATCACTTTAGGAGACCTACCATCTTGTTTATTCACGAGAATATGCGGTTTGGCTTAGAGACAAAGAGGAATAGGACACTTTCTCCGTTTCTCTCTCTCTCTTGCTATGCCTCAGAATTTTTGCCACTAGTGCCTCACAGCTGCTGACAGGAAACAACCTGCACATCTTCAGGACTGCTGCCGGCAGAGAAATTCGGGTCATTACTTCTTTAACTATCTGCGCCTTCAGGCGAGTTATTGTCTTCCCAGTCGGTGCATGATATAGAAAGATTGCAGGTACACATTACTTCAACGATTTAGATGTCCTACCTCAAAATTCAAAGTCATTTAGATCATTGCATCAATTCCCGTACACCTTCAACAACTTTGATGGCTTCTTACATCAATGAAAACGAATGTGATAAAAGCTCTTCATCGAATGTATTTGTCATATAGTTTACAGTCGTCCGCCTGGCGCAGTAGTTAGATCGTCTGCTCTAGAGTCCCTATGTAAGGAGTTGATCCTTACGTCGCTGGTTCGAATTCCACTTTGGGACCTGTGTCGCAGTAGATCGTTAATATTAATACAGTTTCAATATCTAACCAATCAGATAAGGCGAAACAGAAGTGCGACTCCAAACCTTCTCCAAAGCTGCCAATGGAGAAAATTTTATGTATCCGATTACGGCATAACAAACGCTGATAGCGGGGTTTATGTTGAAGAGACTAGTAAAAAAACATCTCACAGACAGAGTGCTTGCAAAAGTATGATAGGTAACACTGTTATTACCTTGGCAAGTCTCGAAGCAGGGGTCCCCCGTTTGTTTACAACTTTTGTTTCTTACCTTGTGTATTTTTATTATACCGAATAGGGCCATTCTTTAAACGTGAGAAAAAGTACAAACTGCTTGCATACACCCACATATAGATGTGTTTGACGGGGAAAGTTAATATTTTTGAGATATTATACACTCTTACATTTTTTTTTATGAACAAAAAGGGGGGGGGGGGGTATTATCCATACTTCAGGTGCCTGTGGTAAAATAAGAGCAGGCAGGGTGTTTACCTGCCGATCACCCTTTCCTCTGTCGTTCGTAACAAAAAAGATGCAAGTTCAACACTACGCCGCACACTTTGAAACTTATTTTTTGCATCTATCTAAAGTTCTTATTCTATTCATTTTGGAAAGTGCTGCTAGAATCGTATGGTTTACGGGAATTGATGCAATTTTTTCGATCTTATGAACAAAATATAAATATTTTGGGAAGGTTTCGTCCGAAAGTGTTGAATAATTATTTCTGTGATAGGACAGTGAGATTCTAGCAGCACTTTTCTTGGTACAGAGATGTTTTTACATAACCATTATTACAAATTGAAATTAATTATCCTCGAGGTAGTGTTGAACTTTTCACCTTTTCATTAAGGCATTTTTAGCTCAGCGGAGCCAAAGGCTCAAGCGAGCTTTTCTGATCACAATTTGTCCGTTGTCTGTCGTCCTCTTTGTAAACTTTTCACATTTTCGACTTCTTCTCAAGAACCGCTGGGCCAATTTCAACCAAACTTGCCACAGAGAATCCTTGGGTAAAGGGGATTCAAGTTTGTTCAAATGAAGGGCCACGCCCTCATTCAAGGGGAGATAATTTGGAATTAATAAAAATTCGATGGTATCCTTTAACCAGAAGTCTCTGTCGAGACTGTAGCTCTACTGGTTTGTACTTATAATAAAGAAAGAGAAAAGTAGCAGGTGGGACTTAAAACTTTACAGGCTACAGCAACAAATAGATTAATGATCCTTGATTAAGTCTCTTTTTGAGGCAAGATTGCAATAAGACTACAACTGTAGGAGAAGCTTTTCATAAAATTTTACAGATTTTTCAATTTAAATTACCATAAAATTTTACAGATTTTTCAATTTAAATTACTATGGCAACATAAATCATCAAAATCCAAAACACAAAACTAATAATTATGTATCTCAGTGTAGTGTAGTAGGAGTAGCATTTTGAATGTATTTCAAAAAATTTCTATTTTTAGTAACCATGACAACACCGTTCATTGAAATAAAAAACTGATAAATAGAATTACGATCTTCGTGTAGTATACTTGTGTGCCAAGTTATATTGAAATCAGATTAAAACTATAGGAGGAGTAGCATTTTGAATGATTTTCACAAATTTTTAGTAACAACGGCAACACCATTCATCGAAATCAAAAACCGATACACAGAATTATGTATCTCAGTATAGTCTAATTGTGTACCAAGTTATATTGAAATCAGACCAAAACTGTAGGAGGAGTAGCATTTTGAATGATTTTCCCAAAAATTTCTATTTTTAGTAACCACGGCAACACCGTTCACATCGAAATCAAAAACCGATACACATAATTATGTATCTTAGTTAAGTCTACTTGTGTGCCAAGTTGTATTGAAATCAGACTTTAAACTGTAGGAGAAGTAACATTTTAAATGATTTTCACAAAAATTTCTATTTTTAGTAACCACGGCAACACCGTTCATCGAAATCAAAAACCGATATACAGAATTATGTGTCTTAGTGTAGTCTACTTGTGTGCCAAGTTATATTGAAATCAGACTTAAACTGTAGGAGAAGTAACATTTTAAATGATTTTCACAAAAATTTCTATTTTTAGTAACCACGGCAACACCGTTCATCGAAATCAAAAACCGATACACAGAATTATGTGTCTTAATGTAGTCTACTTGTGTGCCAAGTTATATTGAAATCAGACTTAAACTGTAGGAGAAGTAGCATTTTAAATGATTTTCACAAAAATTTCTATTTTTAGTAACAACGGCAACACCGTTCATCGAAATCAAAATCCGATACACAGAATTATGTATCTTAGTGTAGTCTACTTGTGTGCCAAGTTATACTGAAATCAGACAAAAACTGTAGGAGGAGTAGCGTTTTGAAAAATTGTTTACAGACGGACAGACAGACAGACGGACGGACGACGGACACATTACTATCGCATAAGCTCTTCTTGTCTCTGACCAGTAGAGCTAAAAATCTTCTCAAGAACCACTGTGCCAAGAAAGACGAAACTTATGGGGAAACATCCTCAGGGAGTGTAGATTCAAGTTTATTCAAATCATGACCCCCGGGGGAAGGGCGGGGCCACAATGGCCGACCAAAGTTTTACATAAAATATATAGGAAAATTATTTAAAAATCGTCTTCTCAAGAATATCAAAGCCATAATTGATCATATTTATATGGAAGCATCCTCGGGTAGTGTAGATTCAAGTTTGTTCAAATCACGACTACCGGGGGTAGGGCGGGGCCACAATGGCCAATCAAAAGTTTTACATAGACATATATAAGAAAATTCTTTAAAAATCATCTTATCAAGAATAGCAAAGCCATGATTGGTCATGGGACTACATTTGGATATTTAATAATAAACAAATTTCTACTTTTTCCCAGCCACAGTGCTCAGGTGAGCGATGTGGCCCATGGGCCTCTTGTTTTTAATTATAGAAGTCACGTGGTGACGTCGTGGTGAAGTGCGTCATGTAGTATAAGTCCCATTGAAGTCTATAGAATGCATGATGATAGCAAAAGTTTAATCCATGACTTTTCCAATTTTTTAGTGTTACATATCATAAAAAAAGTATTAATTCGCCCGTCGAATTCTGGTCCATGTGCTGCCTTAACAAACCCGCGATGCTATCGCTAGGAATATTTAATATAGGTTTTAATTTATATTTTTAGAACAAGTTTTACGCCTTCCTTCAACAAACTTTGCCAAAAAGTGAAGATATGTCAAATAAGTCAAGATAAAATTTACACCATTTTCCGCCTGAAAATTCCATATTTTGACCAATATTTCAAAATTAACATCACTGACCCAAATTTTTCTTTCCTTATTTTAAAGTACTCGATACTTGTGACTGATCAGCACTTAAGTCGTAAAAAGCTTTATTTAAGAAAATGTTTTATTACCTATTTAGTTTTTTAATACCCCAAATATGTTACTTTTTAGTGCAAAAAGGTCACAATAATTAACGCGCATTAATTTGCAAGATTTGTTCAATGTTATGATAAATATTATTCAAAATATTTTACGTTAAATAAAATCATATTTATTTCCGTGGTTACATCTGATAAAATATGATAAAGGTTAAAGTAATAAACCAGAGTTAAAATTTAAGTGCAAAAAGGTCAACTTCATTGTACTGTAGATCAGTAAGATGAACACTGACCCCCTTTGATTCTGCGATTTTGAGTCACACTATATGAGTACTTATCCAAAATATACTTCTCAAAAAATCCTTGATTTTACAAATTTCACGAGTGACATACCTTAAGATATTCCTTGAACAATATGTTTACTGAAGAGCAAGATATTTTGGAAGAACTCCTGTTTTTAGTTGGTTAAAGGGAATGTTAATGATACAAATAATTATAGAGGAATAACTATTTTGAGCTGTTTCGGAAAGTTATTTACTACAATTCTTAATAATAGAATCTTACGGTGGGAGAAAACCTAAGGTATTTTGTCTGATGCACAATTTGGTTTTTGAAAAGGGTTGTCAACTGTTGACGCAATATTTGTATTACAATCACTTGTTAACAAATACTTGAGCAAGAAAAAGCGTTTATACTGCTGTTTTATTGATTATCAGAAAGCTTTTGACTCTATAGATAGAATTAAACTGTGGAGGAAAATATTTAATATTGGTATTCAAGGGAAAATGTATAAAATAATTAAAGCATTGTATAAAATGTTGTGTGAAATACAATGGCTTATTTAGTGAATATTTTACTAGTTATGCCGGACTAATGCAAGGCGTATCACTCTCCCATTTACTGTTTTCATTATACGTTAATGATTTTGAGATGCAATTTATTAAGGAAAATTGTCAATGTATAGATGTACAAGAAATAAGTTTGTTTCTCCTTATGTATGCAGATGATATGGTGATTATGTCTGAAAGCCCAGAGGGTTTACAACAATTGTTGAATTCATTATGTAATTATACTACTGTGTGGAATCTTAAAGTTAATATTCAGAAGACAAAAATAATTATTTTCAGAAATGGTGGTAAGATTAGAGAGAATGAGAAATGGATTTATGGTAACGATATAGTTGAAATTGTTAACGAGTTTAATTATCTTGGAATGTTATTTAATTACAATGGAAAATTTTTGAAAACTCAAAAACATGCCGCAGAGCAAGGTAGAAAAGCTTCATTTGCTATATCTAATTCATTAAAAGCACATGCATTCAATGTTGAAACGCAGTTATCGGTCTTTGATACTTACGTAAGTAGTGTACTTTTATATGCATCAGAGGTATCATGGGGATGGCATAAAGCTACTGATATCGAAAAAATCCACCTTAACTTTTGTAAAAGAGTCTTAGGAGTGGGTCAGAAAACAGTTAATAATTATGTTCCCCAAACGAAGTTGGGGAACATATTGTTTTTACTCTGTTTCTTATTATTATTATTTTTCTTCTTCTTCCTGGGTACTTTTTTGTCCGGGAATGATCTCGTAAACTATACATCCGACTAAGGTGAAATGTTTTTAGGGTCAGTAGACATGTTATGTAGATTTGCGGAACGAAGGTCATTTTGCACGCACGTGCTTGCAAGAGCGTGCACGTGCAACATGTGTAATGACCGATTTAATTGATATAGGCGTAACTTTTTAAATTTTTGATGAAATGCTTTGAAACTTATAATATAAGGATATATTAGTAGTATAGACATTATGACATGGTCAAAATAGCAAGATCTCACGCGCATGCACGTGCGCTTTGCTCTGATTGGCTGAAACTAAAGTCTCAATATCTTTCTTGTTTTTTGACGAAATCCTTTGAAATTTTGAAAATAGCCATGCATTAGGATATCCTACAACATGATATATAGCAATTATCATGAAAACACGTGCATGCACGTGCGCTGCAATCTGATTGGCTTAAACTTTAAATAGCTATAACTCCCTTGATTTTCAACCAAAAAGGATGGGATTTGGAACATAGATAGATATATTGGACTACTACAAGAAAATATGGTCACCATGCACATGCATACACGTGCATGTATGTGCGCTGCATCTGATTGGCTGAATCTTTAAACAGCTATAACTCCCTTGGTTTTCAACCAAACGGGATGCGATTTAGAACATAGATAGATGTAACGGACGTCTACAAGAAGGTATGGCCACCATGCTCATGTATGCACGTGCGTGCACGTGAAATGAGCAAAATAAAAAAAAATACTTGAATGAGCGTATCTTTTTTAATACTTTTGGATTAAATACTTTAATATTAAGTATATTAAAATATATAGATTTTGAGACAAGATGATATGGTCATTACGCACATGCATTCACATGCGCACGCGTGCAATGCTAAAATTTGAATGAACTTTGTACACTTCTGGGTAAACGTTTTTAAGTCTCAAATGCATCGAGTTTGTCTTATTTAATGAAGCTTCCAGGGAATATGGCACCAAAAGGGAGTTGGGGAGCGTTTGGGGAACATCTGTAACGGTCCCCGTTACAATTAGCACTAGTTTCATATATTGTGAATTAGGAACATATCCACTAGCAGTAAAAATGAAATTAAAAATTTTTAAATATTGGCTCAAGTTAAGAGGGACCGATAATTGTATAATTAGGGCCTGTTATGAGGATATGGTTTTACGTAACGATAAGTGGATTATGTGTATTAAAGAAGAGTTGGAGAGACTAGGTTTGAGCTATTTATGGGAATCTAACATTGTTGATAATTGTACATATAAAATAATTGAACAAAGGATGACTGATATTTATAGACAAAATAATATTTTTTTCATTTGTAACTTCATCTTCAAAAGGACAGTTGTACCAATATGTTGTGAATGATTTTGTCTTACAAAGATATATAACAAAACCTATTGATGATAGATATAGGAGAATGCTTACCAAGATTAGATTATCAAACCACCAATTAAAAAATAAAACTGGTAGATATAATAATACACTTAGATCTCAAAGAATTTGTACACTTTGCGCCTGTAATGATATTGAAGATGAATTTCATTTCATATTAAAATGTCCATTTTATGAAAATTTGAGAAGTACGTACATTAAGAAATATTATTATGTCAAACCAAGTGTTTTTTAAGTTGTATGTTTACTGAGTAGCGAAAATGTTAAAGAATTGTTTAATTTGGGGAAATTTTTATATAAAGCTACTGCTCTACGAAAGTCGAATTTGTAACTACTATTGATATCTATATCCTTTGTGTATTTTTGTATATATAATATTTATTCTGTTTTCTTTATTGTGTTTATATGTTGTACATGTAAATCTGATGAGCCTTTGGCTTAAAGAATAAAGAAAGAAAGTTAAAAAAAAAAAGCTGTTTGCCTGTCTTTCTTTAGGTCACAATGCTTAAGTTTAAATGTGTACCAAAAATTTGATATCACAACAAAGGACCTGGATCCGGTTGTATCAACGGTTTATTAAATTTAATGAGTTATTAAGCCTAAAGAATCATTTAATTCTTAATGATGCTTTAGTTAATGAAGGCATTAAAGTGTGATGTACAAAACCTTTATTAGAGTCTTATTACTTAACGAATCATTAAATAGTTTGTTTGTTTGTTTTGAACATATTTTATTTTAAATAGTTAAAGCCGCTTAGTCCGATTCTAATCGCTAAAAAAGATATTCGTTTTTCTTCTTTAAAAATAATTGTCCATAAATTGTTTCAACTTTTGTCAAATTATATCCCCAAAGTCTTTTTCTTTTAAAAGATATCAAAATTCAAAAGTTAAAAAAATAATTTTTGTTAGGTCACACAAAAAATAAACCTATGTTGATATCGCAAGTAGTATAAGGCGTCTAGATAGCCCGGAAGTGATGTCATAACCGGAAGTGGTTTAACCGGAAGTACCTGGAAATGGGTTAACCGGAAGCGGAAGTGGGCTAGGCGGAAGTACCCCCCCTTAGCGGAAGTGGTTTAACCCTAAGTGGTCTAGCGGAAGTGGGCTTTAGCGGAAGTGGTTTATCCTGAAGTGGTCTAGCCGGAAGCAGGTTGGATAGCCTGGTCAATATCTAGGACATTATGTAAATGAGGTCAAAAAAAAAATGGTAGATTCTGATTGGGTGGGAGGATAAGGGGGTCAACTCAGTACAATCCTTGGGGGTGGGGGATAGGTGGGTCAATTCATTACATATAGCCCCTAAATACGGGGTGTTTACACTGTGTTTTTTACATTGGTACGTTGGTACTACGATTTTTTGGCAGCGACTCAAAAAGAATGTCATTATGACGTCACGCATTCATTCACAGTGTAGACAGCCTAGCCTAACCAGTTCAAACTGGTTTTTTTACTGCAAGATAATAACAAAACCTGGATTTTTTACTGAAAAAAAGACAAGAATACTAACACAGATTAGAACAAGACAGATTTTTATTCACAATGAAAAAAAAATACAACAATTTACCAGGGCTGTCCTTTAATCTAAAAAACCGTCCAAATTAATCATCCAGTCCATCCAGCACGATTCATCACCAAACTTCGAATCATCATCATCATCATTACCATAGTCTCGTGTCCTCCAAGGAATACCTTTTTCATTTGGAAAATAAGGAATTATTCCATGGAGATACTGTGCAAAAGGACCCCTAGATCCCGGTCTTTTTAAGGCTTTTCCTTCTCTCGTGGTCTGGAGTAAATCTTCAATACACGATTCTAACTTGGAGGTAAAGTATATAGTTCCAATCAGAAAATCATCATAATCATCCTCAGCTGTGATCTCCAATTTGTAGAGATGATAACCCTTCATTCCCTCAAAAGAGCAGTGCTTTCTTATCACCACATAATTTTCAGGAAATTTCACTCTTTTTTCCAACCATACTTTTTGTTTAGTTTCTTCAACTTTTTCTTTAGATTGTTCCGGAGACATCATATCCAAGCCCCACATTTGTTTACAGTATTCCCAATAAGTCCATGGTTTTTGATTAGATTCCTCTGAATGGGTTTTATGGTAATCCTCCCTGGCTTCTTCTAGGGTTTCCATCCAGGGTCCATTCTTGTCAGTATTCTCAATAAGCCACCGATACCTTGGTTCCATGCCTCTGACTTTATCACTAAACTTTTTATTTACTTGTGTTCACTTCCAAGTAATCACACAGAATGATCCTCATTATCCAGCTCTGGTTTATATATATATATATATATAGCATGGATTTATTTTAGGGCCGTGTGCAAAAAGAAATATACGTTTTACCTGCGTTTTCTTATATACCTGTTGCATCACCTATTAAGTGCCGTGTGCAAAAAAATTAGGGTCGTTTGCAAAAAGAAATATACGTTTTACCTGCGTTTTCTTATATACCTGTTGCATCAGCGATAAAGTGCCGTGTGCAAAAAATTAGGGTCGTGTGCAAAAGAAATATACCTTTTACCTACATTTTCCTTATATACCTGTTTGCATCATCTATAAAGTGCCGTGTGCAAAAAAAAGTACGATAAAACTTACCTATGCATTGTGACGTCATCCACTATATATAAATACGGTTTTTCTCCGACTTTGGGTTCATTTTACCCTCAGAGCCAACAGCTGATAGACATTGATTCTACTAGAGAAAAACAGTTACAGGCTCAACGAATATTGAAACGAAAAAGAACCGAGAGAGAAATAGATTTACCACCTAAACCGATTTCTGAGTATTATCATACGAGACTAGCTAAAGAAATGAGCTCTCCAAAATTTAAAGCGCATGAAAATAAATATATCGTCCATTTCGATGAATTTCCAGAAGAAGAAGAAAACACAGCTTTCCTTCGGCGATTATTCAGAAACATGTTACAAAACTTCAAATCTGAAATGCAGTGTAATCCTAACGATTACCTCCGCCTGAACATAAGTCACCAGCAGAAGGATAAAACGTACGCTCAACTAGGACCTGGGGTCCCCCGCAAATAGTTCGTCATTTTGCGTAGTAATAAAACATTCTAGGAACTCTTCAGGCATTAAAGGCACAAAAGTAAATTCATCAATATCAATACGGAGACCTCAGGTCACCTTATATATTAATTGAATTTTATATGATAGACAATGTTCTTTGTCTTACTCTAAAATATTCATATAACTTTATAAAGATCAACTTT
>NW_026923909.1:0-23175 GCF_032062105.1 Saccostrea cuccullata
TCATAGTAACAATAATGAATAAACAAAACATTGATATATAAGAACCACAAAATGCACAATTTTTCACTCTAGAATATGAAATTTTTAATGTGGCACTTAAGTTTACAGTTGTGAGAAAAATTGTTTTGTATGGTAAGAAGGACTCTCTAACTTGCTCAAGGTCAGTGTTAGCCAAGGGTCCCGCATCGTCACACTGCAAATGCATTGTAAGTTGCATAACAAAAAACATTTCATTATTATGTGATACTTCAATAATGTTCTGCAAAAAAATCTGAAATTTGTGCATTGATGGCATATGATAATGGTACAGAATTACATGAAAATGAAGGAAGTAGCTTACATAACCCTATTGTAATTCAAGTTTGCCTGAGATAAAGGTGTATATATCTTCCTTCAACATTATGGTTTTACTCAGTTGTAAGACTTGTTTCTTGATACTCAGGTGACCTATAAGGCCCGTGGGCCTCTTGTTATTGTTTATTTTGTATAAATAGTTTTACAGATTCTTTGTTCTTATTTGTATTGCTGTCCTATGCTCTCTGTCATAGTTAAATGTTATCAAACATAGTTTGTTTGACATTATCAAAAAGTATGAAAGAGAGCA
The DNA here is from genome assembly GCF_032062105.1 of Saccostrea cuccullata. Lineage (NCBI taxonomy): Eukaryota > Metazoa > Mollusca > Bivalvia > Ostreida > Ostreidae > Saccostrea > Saccostrea cuccullata. The sequence continues at coordinate 605 of NW_026923909.1, forward strand.
TTAAAACATAGAGACTTGAGCAAGTCTAAACCTAGGCCTGAACAATTAATTTTAAGTTTTAACATTTCCTTAGCACTTTACATTATCTTAAATCTGCCAACAATGTTTTAATTTATTTGTTGTCACACACAGCTGGAGATCGTTAAAACTTGACCAGGTGTCATTTTCTTAGTCTATATTTACTTAGTTAAAATCTCTCTTAAAATTTGCTCATGCCAGTGATGGTATCTAGATGTGTTTATGCTATTTTTTCTTCTCTGCCTTCTCTACACTGACAAATTTTCTTTTTCTTACATATTTAAACTGCTTTTATTGCCGATTTTTCTCCATTCTTCATATGGATCTTTTGCTATAAATAGCGACACGGGACTTTTAATACAGATGGGAGATAACTCTTAAATTTTTAACCAAATTCTTGCTGAATAAAAAACGCATGAAAATACTTCAAATAACACCCAAAAATCGAAATAAAAAACTCCGGGGCGGGACATTTTGAGAGGGGCGGGCGGGGATGAGAATCTAAAGATTAATTTTATCTGGCCTGATCCATACGTACCAATAACCATGTATTGGAATCAACCTACGTACATCACAAACGCTCTGTGAACAGATATAAACAGATAAAACCTAATGAATGGATCGACGTGTAAGAAGGCGCCGAGTGACATTAGCAGAGCCACAAATGTCAAGGTTTTTATCCCTTTTCGCACTCTTTCACTACTGACTCAAAATCTGAAAACCATTTTTAATCGGTTGAAGTTGAGTGTTCGTTTCACTGAGATATTATCAGAATAAAGGATGTATTCGCTTTAATGTGTAAAGGTGACATTTAAAAGTCAATCTTTATTTGTTGTTTTCTACCGTATATATGTCTAATTTTTTTAAATTTGTATTTTATACCTAAAATTTATTATTCACAACTTTACAATAATCCTCCAAAGTTGATCGAAACACCATATTGTCCTTTAAAGCGTTGATTTTTGCATGAATTTTGGCCTTGAAGTCCATCAGGGCAGCCTGCCCCTATATAAAATTATGATATTTTGATAGGTTAGGATGTAAGGGATAATTTAAGATAAGATTTTTTTAGGGGCACCCCTGCCCTGGGGTCGAAATTCACAAAAAACTACAAAAAATAAGGAAACCAGATTTTCAAAATCTTCTCTAAATTTATGCCATTCATTATCATAGTCAGACTAGCTCAGTTGATGTGTGCGCTGACTTTTTACACCTTAGATGCTCCCTTTTTAAAGTCGGGGGTTCGAATCCACCTGGTACAACCCTTTTACATTTTTAAATTCGCCTTTTCAAAGACTATTTTAATTTTTTTTATAGACTTGTGTATTTTTCCTTCAATTGTCTATCCCTTACATATTCCCGTTCTTGATATAAGAGACACTAAAGAGATATCAAATCGTAACAATCCAATGTACAGTTGTCAGTCAGGTGGAACGAACCTCAGTATAAGCACACTTTCTCCGAGGACAAGAATAACTCACTATGTGTTACTCAATACAGGTATTCTTGGCAGCATTGAGCTGCGATGAATTTCAATTGTATATATCCCTTAGAATTTAATCACATTGATTTTGGCACATATTTCAGTAAATGCACTCACTTGGATTTCATGTAGGCCTTTATAATTTGCACACATTAAAGACAAGTTTTTATTATATCCTCGGATAAATAGCTTAGACATTAAGAATAGAATTTCAGAGGCAGTAGACATTTTATGCACAATGAGAAGTAAAAACAAATATCAACTAGTGCTAATTGTAACGGGGACCGTTACAGATGTTCCCCAAACGCTCCCCAACTCCCTTTTGGTGCCGTATTCCCTGTAAGCTTCATTAAAGAAGACAGACTTGAGACTTAAACAACGTTTACCTAGAAGTGTACCAAGTTCATTCAAATTTTAGCAATGCACGCGTGCGCATGTGAATGCATATGCGTAATGACCATATCATCTTGTCTACACAATCTATATATTATTTATACAAAATACTAAAGTATTTAATCCAAAAGTTTTACAAAAATACGCTCTTTCAAGTGTATTTTTGATTTTACATATTTCACGTGCACGCATGGTGATCATACCTTCTTGTAGAAGTCAATTACATCTATCTATGTTCTAAATCCCACCCCGTTTGGTTGAAAACCAAGGAAGTTATAGCTGTTTAAAGTTTCAGCCAATCAGATTGCAGCGCACATACACGCACGTGTATGCATGTGCATGGTGTCCATATCTTCTTGTAGAAATTTATTATATCTATCTATGTTCCAAATCTCATCCTGTTTGGTTGAAAACCAAGGGAGTTATAGCTAGTTAAAGTTTCAGCCAATCAGATTGCAGCGCACGTGCATGCACGTGTTTCCATAATAATTGCTATATATCATGTTGTAGGATATTCTTATGCATGGCTTTGTTCAAAATTTCAAAGAATTTCATTAAAAAACAAGAAAGATATTGAGACTTTAGTTTCAGCCAATCAGAGCGAAGTGCACGTGCATGCGCGTGAGATCTTGCTATTTTGAACATGTCATATTGTCTATGCTACTAATATATCCTTATATTATGAGTTTCAAAGCATTTCATCAAAAATTGAAAAAGTTACGTCTATATCAATTATATTGGGCATTTCTCGTGTTGCACGTGCGCGCTCTTGCAAGCACGTGCGCGCAAAATGACCTTTGTTTGGCAAATCTACATAACATGTCTACTGACCCTAAAAACATTTTACCTTAGTCAGATGTGTAGTTTACAAGATCACTCGAGGACAAAATTTTCCCAGGAATAATAATAATAATAACTAGATATGAAACTCGTTGCGAGCAACGAGAGGTCTTCCGTCCGATTCCGGAAAGAAAACGTAAAATCGAGCTGATAAAGTAAACAAGCATGAAAATCCAACGCGCTAAATATTACGCTTTTGGAACCTCTGCTCTAAATCTTCTCGTATATTATACCTCTGTATAACAGTGCTATTGTCTTAGAATTATGAAAGGCGAGTCACTATTCATAATTTCGCACCAAACGCCACGAATTAATCTTAGCGCCTTTTCTATGGAATGTTCTATTTAAAAGGTGTAATAGCTTCAATGAAATAAAAAAAAATGTTCTTATGGCCTAAAAATCGAGGATTAGAAAGTATATTTAACACACATTTAATTTTACAAATTCCATATCGTATGTAAGCAAGTAAGACTAAAAGCAGTGAAACGGCTATGGATTTTTAACCTTTTTTAATTTCCTGTTAATCCCCAAGTGAACTCTCCCGATTAGTTAAACTTTCATGCAAAGGTTGTACTGTTTCGCCGAAAACCATGGCTCGCTTTTCGACGGTCAGGGAATTGGATACCATTTGTGCTCAATAACTTGAATCAGATCTTTGAGACAATAATTTTAATATAAACCCCATTAAGCGATCTTTTAAAAAAAATAGCGATCTTATTTAGTTTGTTTTCTATTAGTTTAATATGACACAAGTTTTATACTTACTGTACTCATTGATTCTTTCTTGAAAAACTATTACTTATAACTATTAATTAAGATCTGTTTTTCCTTGATGCAAATCAGAAGATATTAGTTATCGAATTTCATTTGCACATTTAGTCTTTTCTTTTTCTACTTTGGGAATCAACCAAACCCAATTATAAAAAACGTTTAAGAAGAACTTAGTTTGACACAGAATTGCAACGAAACTACGACGTGACAATCCAAGTATTTCTTTTCATTTCATTTGTCCTTATGTTACTTTCGTTCAAGCAAACGCTTGGCTGCCTCCGTAAACCCCTATTGTGAAATGTCGGAGTTGACACAGACAGCCGCCATTTTGGACCCGCTTCAGATTTTTAATTGTTAATATCTAGAGTTTGGATTTATCAATATTCAAACAAATCATACAGTAAGCATTATAAGAAGGGTCTCTATTACCATTCCAAAAATAAATGAAAAATATTGAAAAACAAAAAAGTTAGAAAATACAGACTTTTTAATTTCGCTTCCGGTAGCAACCGGAAGTACCGCCGACACACGAAAGGGTGATTCGTCACATCTTAAAGTCATCATCTTTCATCTCTAACAAGTCTCCAGTTAATATCTTAAACCATTTTCGAAAAAAAGGGGGGACAAAATTGCATTTTAAAATCAGAAAAGTGTCAATAACTTGGAACCAAAGGTGAGTACTCCAAATCTTCCTTGCCATGCCACAACTTCATATAACAGCGCATAATTCCTGAAAGTTTCACTGAAAATCACTGAATAGTTTTCGAGAAAACGCGTGCACAAATTTTTGGGGAAAAAAATAATAATAATAATAATAATAATAATACTAAACAGTAGACTCACTAGAAGGTCTTCCGTGAAGACGGAAGACCTTAATAATAGTAAGAAACCGAGTAAAAACAATATGTTCCCAAACTCCGTTTGGGGAACATAATAATAATAATAATAACTAGATGAGATCTCGTTGCGAGCAACGAGTAGGTCTTCCGTTGAATTTCTCGATAAGATGAGATGTGATTTTGACTGAGATATTCGTTAAAAGAGAATGACATTAAGTTTTCCTTCAATGAATTTAAAGTTTCTCATTTTTATCACGATTTTCTGAACATCTTTTGTTCAATATGGCTTATAAAAATACCCCCTCCTTTCAAGACGTAAAGCATGACAAAAAATAGCATTTTGGCCGCATTGCGACCCCTTATTACGTAAGATATGGCCAAAATTTTATATTATATTGTTGCAAGTCGTTAAGATGTATATCTTTGCTTCTGTAATGTATCACAAAATATTGATCATTAAAGAGGTACAGATGCAAGACTTTTGGCCCCTTTAAGCCCCTATTTTAAGGTGTCAGGCCCTTTTTCTTGATATCAAATGAAAGGTCTTGTAATTTCAAAGACTTTTTGTTCAACACCTATTCAGAGATTTCTTTTCGTTGTGGAGATATGCTTCATATAGATATTTAGGGGCCACCCCTACAAGTCCTTAATGGGGCCATTTTTCAAAAATTCAAAGTATGCATATTGTTTAGAATATTATTCTGACCATCTTTTGTTCAATATTGCTTATCAAAATATTCCCCATTTTCAAGATATGAATCGTCAAATATTTAGCATTCTGGCCCTTTGTGACCCCTAATTACGTAACATATGATCCAAATTCTATCATATATTGTTGCATATTGTTAAGATGAATACCTTTGCTTCTAAAATGTATCACAAAATATTGATCATTTAAGAGTTAAAGATGAAAGACTTTTGGCCCCTCTGAGCCCCTAATTTGAGGGGTCAGCCCCTTTTTCTTGATATCAAATGAAAGGTCTTGTGATTTCAAAGACTTTTTGTTCAACACCTATTCAGAGATTTCTTTTCATTATGGAGATATGATTCATATAAATATTTAGGGGCCACCCCTACAAGTCCTTAATGGGGCCATTTTACAAAAATTCAAAGTATGCATATTGTTGAGAACATTATTCTGACCAACTTTTGTTCAATATTGCTTATCAAAATATTCCCCCTTTTTGAGATATAAAGCGTCAAAGATCTGACATTCTGGCCCCTTTTGACCCCTAATTACGTAACATATGGTCCTAATTGTATCATATATTGTTGCAAATCGTTAAGATGAATACCTTTGCTTCTATAATGTATCACAAAATATTGATCATTTAAGAGTTAAAGATGAAAGACTTTTGGCCCCTCTGAGCCCCTAATTTGAGGGGTCAGCCCCTTTTTCTTGATATCAAATGAAAGGTCTTGTGATTTCAAAGACTTTTTGTTCAACACCTATTCAGAGATTTCTTTTCGTTTGGAAGATATGCTGAATGGAAATATTAAGGGGCCACCCCTACAAGTCTTTAATGGGGCCATTTTACAAAAATTCAAAGTATGCATATTGTTTAGAATATTATTCTGACCATCTTTTGTTCAATATTGCTTATCAAAATATTCCCTCTTTTCAAGATATGAAGCGTCAAAGATTTAGCATTCTGGCCCCTTGTGACCCCTTATTACGTAAGATATACTTAAAAGTTGAAAATATGTTGTTTCAAATGGTCTAAAATTATTAAAAATCGAAAAATCGAGCAGAAAAAGTAATAAAATTTTTTGGACACACGGGGGATCGAACCCGGGTCGCCCGCGTGACAATCCAACGCGCTAACCATTCGGCCATCGGGATCGCCGCTTCGCGTTTTCAAATGCAAATATCTCGAGATTGGCTTTTTCGATTTTCAAACAAATTACATATTTGGCTTCTTCAAAAGGGTCTCTATTCAATTCTAAAACAAAAATATTAAAAAAGAAAAGTTGAAAAAATACGTTTTTTAAATTCGCTTCCGGTTTCGACCGGAAGTACTGACGTCGCACGAAAAGGCGATTCTGCAACGCTATAAGTCATGAACTATCATCTCCAATTAATCTTCAGTTCATATCTAAAGCAGTTTTCGCTACTAAATCAAGACAAAATTGCATTTTAAAATCAGGAAATTGTCCATATCTCACGACCGGAAGTGACGTCATCAACGAAAAAAATTTCCAATAAGGTTCAGATCAGTACCTATCAGATGTTAAAGTTTCATGAGAATCGGTCCAGTAGTTTACGAGAAATCGCGTGCACAAAATCGGTAAGAATAATAATAATAATAATAATAATAATAATAATAATAATAATAGGGAAAAAGAAACCGAAGAATAACAAGAAGGTCTTCCGTTGGAAACGGAAGACCTTAATAATAAGAAACAGAGTAAAAACAATATGTTCCCCAACTTCGTTTGGGGAACATAATAATAAGAAACAGAGTAAAAACAATATGTTCCCCAACTTCGTTTGGGGAACATAATAACTAGATACGATCTCGTTGCGAGCAACGAAAGGTCTTCCGTCCGATTCCGAAAAATAATCCATAAAATCGAGCTGAAAATGGATTAAACATATTTTTGACACACTGGTAATTGAAACGGGTCACATGCGAGAAAATCCAATACGCTTATCGATTACGCTATTTGAACAACTACTCTTACTTCACTTGTATGTACATATAATTCTGCAACAGTTAATCTGTCTTGGAATTATGAAAGAAGGGTCACTTTTCATAATTTCGCGCCAAACGCAACGAGTAAATCTTAGCGAAATTCTCTTGGAATGTTCATGGTCTTCGGATGAGACGGTATAGACCGAGGCCCCGTGTCACAGCAGGTGTGCCGGGATAAAGATCCCTTCCTGCTCAATGGCCCTGAGTGCCGAGCATAGGCCCAAATTTGCAGCCCTTCACCGGCAATGGTGCCGTCTCCATATCAGTGAAATATTCTGGAGAGGGACGTTAAACAGTATACAAGCAATCAATCAATCGTATATAGGCAAATAAAACTAAAGCAGTGAATCAGCTATGAATGGTTAATTTTTCAATTTTCAATCACGAAAGTTGACTATTCCGATTACTTACACTTTCATGAAAAAGGTGGTATGTTTCACCGAAAATAAAATGCCTCGATTGCCCTACGAGGGTCAAGAAATAAGACTCCATTATGTTCAATAACTTGCATTGAGAAAATAAAATGTTTATATGGGTCACTTAAACGGTCTTTGAAAAATTGTTATCTTTAAAAATAAAATTTTTTCTTATTGTAACAGTTGTCCTTTCTATTGATTTAATATGACACAAGTGTGCATTAGAAAACAGTGGTCACGTTTTTTACTTACTACATTCTTGAAAAACTATTTATTATAAGTATGATTTAAGCTATGTGTTACCGTGATGCAAAACAAAAGATATAGATATTGTACTTCATTTGCACATTAATCCTTTTCTATTTCTACTTTGAGAAACAACCAAAACCAATTAAAGAAGACTTGTAAGTAGACCTTGGATTATAAATGTAGTTTGACACCGAATTGCAACGAACCTACGACGTGACAATCCAAGTATCCGTACACATTTCATTGCTCCTTATGTTACTTTCGTTCAAGCAAACGCTCGGCTGCCTCTGTAAACCCCTATTGCGAAATGTCGGAATTGACAGAGACCGCCGCCATTAAGATCCCGCTTCATACTTTTGAATGTTAATATCTCGAGTTCGAATTCATCAATTTACAAACAAATTATTTATTCAGCCTAATGAGAAAGGTTTCTATCAACCATACAAATATGATTTGAAAATATTGAAAAACAAAAAAGTTTAAAAATTTGACTTTTTTTCTTTGCATGCCGTTACGACAGGAAGTAGAGACGACGTACAAAAGATCGCGTCTTGGATAGTACTTATCATGATCTGTAATCCCTGAAAGTTTCACAGTGATATCTTTTACCGTTCTTTAGATTATCCGCGAACAAAATGTCAATTTAAAATCAGAAAATTGTCCGTAACTTGGCACCAGAAAGGAATTTCCAAAAAATCTCCAGGATATAATAACTTCAGATAGCAACACATTGTTTCTGCAAATTTCATAAAAATCCATCCAGTAGTCTTCGAGAAATCACGTGCACAAAATTTGATGGTCAGAAAAATAATAATTATAACGAGCTCAGGCGAGCTTCAACGCCTTATGCGCTGGAAAGATATAGACTCAAAAAAGCAATTCACCAATCCTTCCTCTACCTTCACTGAAAATCTCAAGTCAATATCTTCATTCGTTTTTTAGTGATTGCCCGGACAAGCTGACCCTCTTGAAATCAGTAAATCGTCCATATCTCACGACCGGAAGTGACGACGAACTTATAAAAAATTTCCAATAAGGTTCAGACCAATATCTATCAGATCTGAAAGTTTCGTGAAAATCGATCGAGCCGCTTCCGAGAACTGGCGTGCACAAAAATCGGTAAGAAAAAAAAAATAATAATAATAGGGAAAAAGAAACCAAACGAAAACAATAAGGTCTTCCGTTGGAAACGGAAGACCTTAATAATAATAAGAAACAGAGTAAAAACAATATGTTCCCCAACTTCGTTTGGGGAACATAATTACAGATGTTCCCCAAACGCTCCCCAACTCCCTTTTGGTGCCATATTCCCTGGAGGCTACATTAAATAGGAAAAACTCTATGCATTTAGGACTTTAACAACGTTTACCCAGAAGTGTACCAAGTTCATTCAACTTTAAGCATTGCACGCTTGCGCATGACCATATCATCTTGTCTACACAATCTATATAATTTGATTTACTAAATATTAAAGTATTTAATCCAAAAGTATTAAAAAATACGCTCATTCAAGTGTATTTTTTACTTTACTCTTTTCACGTGCACGCACGTGCATACATGAGCATGGTGACTATACCTTCTTGTAGAAGTCCATTACATCTATCTATGTTCTAAATCCCACCCCGTTTGGTTGTAAACCAAGGGCGTTATAGCTGTTTAAAGTTTAAGCCAATCAGATTGCAGCGCATGTACACGCACGTGCATGCATGTGCATGGTGACCACACCTTCTTGTAGAAGTCCATTATATCTATCTATGTTCCAAATCCCAACCCGTTTGGTTGTATAACCAAGGGAGTTATAGCTATTTAAAGTTTCAGCCAATCAGATTGCAGCGCACGTGCATGCACGTGTTTTTATGTTAATTGCTATATATTATGTTGTAGGATATCCTAATGCATTTATGTTCAAAATTTCAAAGGATTTTGTCACAAAACAAGAAAGATATTGAGACTTTAGTTTCAGCCAATCAGAGCGAAGCGCACGTGCATGCGCGTGAGATCTTGCTATTTTGATCATGTGATATTGTCTATGCTACTAATATATCTTTATATTATGAGTTGTAAAGCATTTCATCAAAAATGTAAAAAGTTACGCCTATATCAATTAAATCGGTCATTTCACGTGTTGCACGTGCACGCCCTTGCAAGCACGTGCGCGTAAAATGACCTTCGTTCCGCAAATCTACATAGCATGTCTACTGACCCTAAAAACATTTCACCTAAATCGGATGTGTAGTTTACAAGATCATTCGCGGACAAAATTTTCCCGAGAAGAAAAATAATAATAACTAGATGTGAAACTCGTTGCGAGCAACGAGAGGTCTTCCGTCCGATTCAGGAAAGAAATCGTAAAATTGAGCTGAAAAAGTAAAAAAAAGATTTGCACACAAGGGGGATTGAACCCAAGTCGCTAGCATGAAATTCCAACGCACATTAAATATTACGCTATCGGGACCTCTACTCTAAATCTACTGGTATATATTAACGAATATGCTTCTCTCTTAAAATTATGAAAGGCAGGTCACTATTCAAAATTTAGCGCCAAACGCCACGAATTAATCTTCGCGCTTTTTCTTTGGAATGTTCTATTAAATAGGTGTGATAGCTTCAATGAAATTAAAAAAAGGACATTCTTGTAGCCTAAGATTCGAGATTTAGAAAGTATGTTTAACACATTTGTCAAATTCCATATTGTATATATGTATGTAACACTAAAGCGGTGAAACGGAAATGATCTTTTTTCTCAATTTCCTGTTTATCACCAAAGTGAACTATCCCGATTAGTTAATCGAAATAGGTTGAAACGTTTCGCCGAAAAACATGGCTCGCCCTTCGATGGTCAAGGAATCAGATATCATTTATGCTCAATAACTTGAATCAGGTCTTCGAGACAAGAATGCTAAAATAAACTCCATGAAGCGATCTTTAATAAATCGTTTTCTTATTTTTGTCTTATTTATTAGTTTAATATGACACAAGAGTGCATAGGAAAAACAGTGGTTAAGATTTATACTGACAATATTAATTGATATTCTTTTTTGAGAAAGTATTACTTATAAGTTTGATTTAAGGTTCATTTTTTCCATATCGAATTTCATTTGCACATTTAGTCTTTTCTATTTCTACTTTGAAAACCAATTATAGAAGACGTTAGTTTGACACAGAACTGCAACGAAACTACGACGTGACAATCCAAGTATTTCCTTTACATTTCATTTATTCTTATATTACTTTCGTTAAAGCAAACGCTCGGCTGCCTCCGTTAACCTCTATTGCGAAATGTCGGCGTTGACAGAGACAGCCGCCATTTTGGACCCGCTTCAGATTTTTGAATGCTGATATCTAGATTTTAGATTAATCAACATTCAAACAAATTTAATAGTAAGCATTATAAGGAGGGCTTCTATTACCATACCAAATATAAATGAAAAATACTAAAAAACAAAAAAGTTAGAAAATACGATTTTTTTAAATTTGCATCTCGTAACGACCGGAAGTACTGACGACTCACGAAAAGGCGATTCTGCAAACCACAAAGTCATGATCTATCATCTCCAATAAGTCTCCAGTTCATATCCTTAGCCATTTTCGAAAAAAAGGGGCGACAAAATCGCATTTTAAAATCAGGAAATTGTCCATAACTTGGCACCAGAAGCGAATTTTCCAAATTTCTCCTCGGATGTAACAACTTTATATAATGACACATATTTTGTGAAAGTTTCATGAAAAACCGCTGAATAGTTTTCGAGAAATCGCCTGCACAAAATTTTGTCAAAAAAAAGAATAATAATAATAACTAGAAAGTCTGCTATTGCAAGCAATAGCATATGTCGCCCCGTACTGGACAAGACTTTCATTTTTATCATCACTAAAACCAAAGTCCACTAGCTAAGTTTGAACAACCATCCAGTTGTATCAGTCCTTTCCATTGGAAACGGAAGACCTTAATTGGGTACATCCCACTAATTATTTTTAGAATCGGTAGGAGAAGAAAGTAGTGCAGGAAAATTACAAGTTCCTAAATTTGCAGACTTGCATAAAAGAATGTACTGAACTGAGCCTCATACTTGTTAATTGGCAGTATCTTTCCTTTCATAAAAGCTTGGGAAATGTAATTTATGAAGAAGATCAGCAGAATTATTTTGTGCATTGTAACGCCAGTGAGAACTCTGAAATTTCCCTCTTTCACTTTCATTTTAGAGGTTCTGCCGAAAAACGAATCTGACATGCCACCATCAATTCGAGCATTTCTGCATTGCAGAGAGCTGATGTTTGTTATGAAATGATAAATCATGTGTAAACTTTCTCAGTTTAGCGGAATCATGAACATTTTCGGCGAGATGAATGTTTTGTATACAGTGGTGATCAAGGCTTTGCGAACCTGCAGGAGCGGATCAAAGGATTTATGAATGAATAAAAACTATGGAAATGACGTACCCATTTTTTAATTTATACTTACACTATCTAATGAAATGAATAATATACAATTAATAAATATACAAGAAAACGCGAAATGATAATAAATGCAGCTGACAATCGTTATTTTTTTTTATATAGATAAAATAAAATATTTATAAATTCAAGAGACAAAACAGAAGGAGAATGAATGATGACAAAATATCACATGACGGAAACTGAGTTTTATGAATGAAGATTTTAAAACGCTACTTGTAAGTTGTATATGTTATATCTGTGTATTCTACCTGGCTGTGTGCTTCAAAAAGGGGGGGGGGGGTCGTCTTGAACATAGTACATAGCCATAACGTTTGAACGGTAAGTGCTAGGGCTTTTATATTTCAAATATGTAATCCTTGTGAGAAGAACTTTTATTGGATACGACGAACTTTGACCCTTTGACCTAGACCTTGGAGAACACATGTGTACATCTGAATCTTTTTTTCTGTTTCGTTTCTATGGCAACTGTAAGCGACTCATTACAATTTTTTTAAAAGTAGAAATCACTTTGACACATTGCAAGGAATAAACACTGAAAGTTTCAAAACGATTGCCTGCGTAGTTATTGAGAAAATCGAAATTAAAGAATTTTAACTTTCACCTGGTTTCCATGGCAATAATCGATTATTTGAAAATTTTAAATGCGAGTTGCACAACTACAGATACTAATCATTAAAATAAGACAAGTTTCATGACGAACGTTTAAGGGACCAGAGAGAACACTCTCGGACAAAATTTGTCGCTTTTTACAGGTTTCCATGGCAACGGTAGACATATTGGAACTGAACGACCTCACTGCACAACTACAACCAGTGATCGTCCTTTGAGGAAAGTTTCAGGAAGATTGTCCCAGCCATCTCCGAGAAACAGCCTGGATAAAAAAAACATGCGTACAATATCAATATGTCGTCCCCGACTTCGTTCGGGGCGACAAAATAACTCCTGAATTTTTCTCATCAAAAACTCCTGAATTTTCCCCATCAATTCGAGCATTTCTGCATTGCAGAGAGCTGATGTTTGTTATGAAATGATAAATCATGTGTAAACTTTCTCAGTTTAGCGGAATCATGAACATTTTCGGCGAGATGAATGTTTTGTATACAGTGGTGATCAAGGCTTTGCGAACCTGCAGGAGCGGATCAAAGGATTTATGAATGAATAAAAACTATGGAAATGACGTACCCATTTTTTAATTTATACTTACACTATCTAATGAAATGAATAATATACATTTGTACAATTAATAAATATACAAGAAAACGCGAAATGATAATAAATGCAGCTGACAATCGTTATTTTTTTTTATATAGATAAAATAAAATATTTTTAAATTCAAGAGACAAAACAGAAGGAGAATGAATGATGACAAAATATCACATGACGGAAACTGAGTTTTATGAATGAAGATTTTAAAACGCTACTTGTAAGTTGTATATGTTATATCTGTGTATTCTACCTGGCTGTGTGCTTCAAAAAGGGGGGGGGGGTCGTCTTGAACATAGTACATAGCCATAACGTTTGAACGGTAAGTGCTAGGGCTTTTATATTTCAAATATGTAATCCTTGTGAGAAGAACTTTTATTGGATACGACGAACTTTGACCCTTTGACCTAGACCTTGGAGAACACATGTGTACATCTGAATCTTTTTTTCTGTTTCGTTTCTATGGCAACTGTGAGCGACTCATTACAATTTTTTTAAAAGTAGAAATCACTTTGACACATTGCAAGGAATAAACACTGAAAGTTTCAAAACGATTGCCTGCGTAGTTATTGAGAAAATCGAAATTAAAGAATTTTAACTTTCACCTGGTTTCCATGGCAATAATCGATTATTTGAAAATTTTAAATGCGAGTTGCACAACTACAGATACTAATCATTAAAATAAGACAAGTTTCATGACGAACGTTTAAGGGACCAGAGAGAACACTCTCGGACAAAATTTGTCGCTTTTTACAGGTTTCCATGGCAACGGTAGACATATTGGAACTGAACGACCTCACTGCACAACTACAACCAGTGATCGTCCTTTGAGGAAAGTTTCAGGAAGATTGTCCCAGCCATCTCCGAGAAACAGCCTGGATAAAAAAAACATGCGTACAATATCAATATGTCGTCCCCGACTTCGTTCGGGGCGACATAATAACTCCTGAATTTTTCTCATCAAAAACTCCTGAATTTTCCCCATCAATTCGAGCATTTCTGCATTGCAGAGAGCTGATGTTTGTTATGAAATGATAAATCATGTGTAAACTTTCTCAGTTTAGCGGAATCATGAACATTTTCGGCGAGATGAATGTTTTGTATACAGTGGTGATCAAGGCTTTGCGAACCTGCAGGAGCGGATCAAAGGATTTATGAATGAATAAAAACTATGGAAATGACGTACCCATTTTTTAATTTATACTTACACTATCTAATGAAATGAATAATATACAATTAATAAATATACAAGAAAACGCGAAATGATAATAAATGCAGCTGACAATCGTTATTTTTTTTTATATAGATAAAATAAAATATTTATAAATTCAAGAGACAAAACAGAAGGAGAATGAATGATGACAAAATATCACATGACGGAAACTGAGTTTTATGAATGAAGATTTTAAAACGCTACTTGTAAGTTGTATATGTTATATCTGTGTATTCTACCTGGCTGTGTGCTTCAAAAAGGGGGGGGGGGTCGTCTTGAACATAGTACATAGCCATAACGTTTGAACGGTAAGTGCTAGGGCTTTTATATTTCAAATATGTAATCCTTGTGAGAAGAACTTTTATTGGATACGACGAACTTTGACCCTTTGACCTAGACCTTGGAGAACACATGTGTACATCTGAATCTTTTTTTCTGTTTCGTTTCTATGGCAACTGTGAGCGACTCATTACAATTTTTTTAAAAGTAGAAATCACTTTGACACATTGCAAGGAATAAACACTGAAAGTTTCAAAACGATTGCCTGCGTAGTTATTGAGAAAATCGAAATTAAAGAATTTTAACTTTCACCTGGTTTCCATGGCAATAATCGATTATTTGAAAATTTTAAATGCGAGTTGCACAACTACAGATACTAATCATTAAAATAAGACAAGTTTCATGACTTCACCTGTCTAAGAATTATAAAAAGCATTCATAATTTCGCTCCCAACGCCACGAGTAAATATTTCGTGCCTTTTCTTCGGACTGATCTATTAAATAGGTACGATAGCTTCAATTAAATTTTGAAAATAAAACTTTCTTAGCGCCTTTATTTTATTTCGACGTTTCGACGTTAAGAAAGTACACACATGCATATGTAACACATTAATTTATACACATTCCATATCGTATCTAGCCCAGTTACACTAAAGCAGTGAAACAGAAATTAAGTTATAAGATTGACACTCAATTGCATCTTACTACTGTAACGTTTTGGACCTGAGCGGTCAGTAGGTCAGTGCTCGGATTATACCGAATTTTACCTGGGATATGATTGAATGCAATATATACAGATAATAATATGACACCTGCCTGGTGTCTTTAAATCGAATGACCTAAGTGCTTTGAACAATTATATAACTCCAGTTAATACCGGCACCTGCCTGGTGCCATATGACAATTGCCTCACTATACAACTGACTATATAAGTCAAAATCTACCTGCCTGGTGCCTCTTGAAGTGGCCTTTAACACCTGCCTGGTGTATTACTGCTTACCACGTTGCCTATATAACTCTAGCCAAGTAGCTACATTATACTTACTCATATTTAACTTTGTAAGAGCTTCTCTGTCCTAATGACAAACCAATAGCTCACGTCACACAGCTATATTTTAACTAGTCACTGACTACGGCAACTTTGCACAATTCGATTTGATCGATACACTAATTGGTTTCTGTAGCAAAGTGAAGACACAAGCCAATTGGCGGTACTGCTCCCTTGTACCTCAACTTAGTCAATGATCACAAGTTATCAGATATCATATTGATAAAATACAACAGACTGCATTTCTTTGGCAATACTATTATTATTTTCTAACAGAACATCATTTATCAATAATACTTGTTTAATTCTTTTGTCACTTGACCAATTAATTACAATATTAACATCGATTATCTATTATAATATAAATAAGTAACGGGAGGTAACTCCTCCAACCATTTCACTACTACGTGAGAGTCGAAGTAGTTTTTCTACATTTCATGTAGCCTTATGTCAGAATGATTTAATCAAACGCTCAGCTGCCTCCATAAGCCCCAACTCACGAAATGGCGGAGTTGACAGAGACAGCCGCCATCTTGGGCCCGCTTCAGATTTTCAAATATTAATATCTAGAGTTCTGATTAACTAATATCCAAACAACTTATATAGTAAGCATCAATCAAAGGGTCTCTATTATCATTCCAAAAATAAATACAAAATGTTGAGAAACAAAAAAGTTAGAAAATACAAATTTTTTAAGTTTGCAATTCGTAACGACCAGAAGTACTGACGACGCACAAAAAGGCGATTCTGCAAACCACAAAGTCATGATCTAACATCTCCAATAAGCCTCCAGTTCATATCCTTAGCCATTTTTGATAAAAAGGGGCGACAAAATCGCATTTTAAAATCAGGAAATTGTCCATAACTTGGCACCAGATGCGAATTTTCCAAATTTCTCTACGGATGTAACAACTTCATATAATGACACATATTTTGTGAAAATTTCATGAAAAACCGCTTAATAGTCTTCAAGAAATCGCGTGCACAAAATTTTGTCAAAAAAAAGAATAAGAATAATAAGAAACAATACAATCACTATAAGGTCTTCCGTGAAGACGGAAGACCTTAATAAGAAACAATAGAATCACTATAAGGTCTTCCGTGAAGACGGAAGACCTTAATAATAATAATAAGAAACAGAGTAAAAACAATATGTTCCCCAACTTCGTTTGGGGAACATAATTATTACATTTGGAGATAACAAACTCAGAAAATCAATAAAAAGGGTTCCTCCTATCTCTACTAACTGAAATAAAGATTTAGGAAAAAACAAATTGTTATATGTATTCAGCCTAATGTCATTAATCAGAACGGAAATCGACAAGTTTTTTGTAGAGAAAAAAACCAAGCCCGGTCCTATAGGTCAGATACCTATTTATAAAGAAGTGATCCTTTGACATGATATAGTTAAACTTTTCGTCTCTCGTTTTCATGCTCTGTAGGATCAAATTGGCTTCTATCAAGGAGTGTGAAGCAACTTGATTCATTCTAAATACATATATTCTTTTGAATTTATTAGTTTGATTGCACGTTAAGTCAAGTGAAACGGATAAATGAGGGAATGCCAAGCACTGGTGTTATTTTAAAAAAAATTGTTTGTACATTTATACGTATCTGTTTTTTTTTCTATCAATGTAGTAACAAAATTTCCAAGCATCTACAAAAAAAATAATTAGAATAAGCAGTGACAATTTGATACAAACGCAAGACTGCGGGGAAGAGATAAGTGAGATAAATCTGAATAGCTTTTCGGTACAAATCCTCCGGGGGCAGCCCTGGGCCCTTCTTACACAAAGAACTTACGACCAAGATCAAAACCTTTAGTCGATTGTAAAATGTTAAATGTATAATCAATTATTCTGTTGGAAACTGCTAGCTTAAAAATGTCACCTTTAAGTTTTAAAGAGATGAATACAATTTTCGAATCAATGCAAAATAAAATGTTAGGAATATAATTAGAATTTGGTCTTAGTTGTAATTTCTTTTGTAGGCCTCTCCTCCTCCTCCCCCCCCCGTCCTAACTTTGAAAGCATTACCTTTAAGATTAACACATACACGTATTTTGCACCAAATTAGTATACTGACACTATGTCATGCGGTATATGCCTGTTTGTTGTCGCCTCTTATATAGACATTATTATGAAAAGATAGATGGAGTGATACAGGAATATATATATTTAAATATATTTAAAACAATTTACATATGTTTTTGGTATGATTGCAAGATTTTTATACGATAAAAAAAGAGAGAGTGTGTTTGCTCTAGAATCGCGGAGCCTTACGTTGCGTGTTCGAATCTGCAGGATTGTACGTGGAGACCGGTTTTTCGTTTGAGACCGTATAAATCGAGGTCCCGTGTCGCAGTAGATGCTGCCATGCAAAAAGACCAATCATTACTCAAATACCCAAAGTACCGAATAAAAAGGTGTAAATTTATTATCCACGTGGGAAAAGGGTGGTGTCTCAAAAGGAGTAAAAATTTCCCGGTTTTAAAATGTTTTTTTTAAATTATGAAATTAAGGAAATTAATATACATATTAGTATCTATTTTATTTTCTTTCCAAAATTCACCTTTTTTTCTTTCTATTCTTTCTGTAGATCATCTTACTATGATATATAGACTATAGCAATTAATTAATTGTTCTACCTGGACAAGGTCTGTTTTTGCACACATTTTTTTTTCAATAGTGAAATTCCATTGTGTGCAAAATGAGAGCAATCCTGTCAGAGGCTGCATTTCATTTCCGAAATTTTTAGCAATTATTATTTTTTCATTTCCGACATTTTTTTGTTTTCATTTCCGACATTTTTCAGACAGTAACTTTACTAACAGATTTGAAGACATTACCTATGAAAAATTTATAGGAATTCAAATTATAAATAAATAATTGAAATCGAATATCTGCGTTTTTGAAACGACTGTGACAATAGAAAATGTAGGCAACTACCTGAATTAAAGTTTGAGAAATTGACTCAATGTTTATACTCTGAGTAGATGTAAAGCAGAAAAAATAAAGTTCTGTGCAGAGCAGTATAATAAATGCGGTATAAACCGGAGTATAAACTGGATTAGAATATACATCAAGTATCTTGTACATAAGTTTGGTGCTTCACTGACATTTATTTTAGTCCACATTTAATGAGGTGAAAAAGTTGTATGTTCATTGAACTCTTTTACCTAGACTTAGTGCTATATTTATGCATATATGTATAATAAATAGATTTTTTAAAATATATTTTTAATCAATACTTAGCAATAAATACTTTCAAAATTTCATTTTCGCTGACTAGGAAAACATCAAATTGCCGCAGGTAAATTCCGGAAATGAAAACAAAATTATGTCGGAAATGAAATTAAAAGATGTCGGAAATGAAACAAAAAAATGTCGGAAATGCTATGCAGATTTCCGGAAATGAAATCGCTGTCAGACACCCCTTTGTTAAATGTTTGTCCTCTTATAAGTACCTGCCTTTTTTCTATCAATGTATTAACCCAATCTCCGTTACGCATATATACAAAAAGAAGCAGTGACAATTTGTTACGTAAGGCTGAAGGGGAGAGTTCAGTCCTGGAAATAACTGTTTACTAAGTGTTCATTGTAACTATGTCTAACTTTTTGAAACATCATTTTTAAGAGATTTAAACAATTTTTAAATCAGTGTAAGACAGATGTTATGACAAGAATTAGATTTTGGTATTAGGCCAAAATAAAAAATAGTCTTGTTTCCTGCTACCCGACCTACCCTATTTTTTTGCACCCGACCCTAAAGTTTTTTTTAGCTTTTCGGGAAAAAATTCAAAATTTTAGAAATTTCATGTTTCAAAAGTGAAAAAATTTATATGTTCTCAAGTTGTATTTCATGAAATATATGTTTAAATATGGACTTTCGGAAAATTCCACCAGAGTTGTGCATCCAAAGACATGGAATTTCATTTTGAAAGATGATATTGACCTTAGCTATCTAAGCTATGACATGTTCAATTTGGTTTTATAGTAGTTCATATCCAAAAAAAATACCATTGGAAAAAATAGAATAAAATTAAAAAATAAAATAATTTTCCTATTTTTTTCTGGCTGGTAGAGAGGAAACAAGACTATTATTTTTTTTGGCCTTAGTTGTAAATTCTGATGTAAAACGAGCCCCTGGTCTTTCACTAGCAGAATTTTCTTCCAGATTAACTCTCATTTTTCGCACCTTATTTCTTTGGTCACATTAGTAAACTAAGGCGTGTTTTTGCCTTAGTCTTGACTATGTTATGACTCTTCAGTTGATATAAATCGTCTTTTTACAGACATCATTATGAAAATTGATGGAATAATACACAGAAAAGTAAATACTTTAAAAATGTTTACTTTTTAATTTTCTACCATTTAAAGTCATAAAAATGAATGAGAGTGTTTGCCCTAGAATTGCGGGATAAGGACTTGATCCCTACGTTGCGTGACTTAGCTATATATTTATTCTTTAAAACAGATTTTAGGAAACGAATATTCATTACATGCACTGTGTATATCCAATATGATTTCATATGATTTTTGTTGTCCGGTTATATAAAATTAGATAATTTTAATGGGATTGAGAAACATTAGACCGTTAATGAGAGATACTTGCAATTGAAAAGATTTAGTAAAATATTGAAAGTCTTTATTCGAAGTGTTCCAACGTCATTCGCTTGAACATTGTAATTTTTTAATATATATTTTTAAAAAGTCAAGCTGATTTCGATACAAAATAATAATATTAACTTACCTGAAGAAAACAGCTCTGTAGACCTACCATTTACCTTTACTTATAGTAGAGAAAAAAAGTTTACTAAATCACTTACTGTTGATGTGGATAATGTCTCCAAACTATGTTGTTAAATCATCAAGGGTTCACCGAAGAAGGCATTTTTCACAGTTTCAAAATTCAAGGACACAGAACTGCCTCCGTTTTCTGTTTAAATAGAAAATGTATAATGTTTCGCTTCTATTTCATTGCTGATTAACAGACCATGCAATCTGCAATCTGCCATAAACACTGATCAATGCATTCCTTTTTGAGACCACTAAACAGTAAAGTGGGTGACAAACTGGGCTGATGCACCTCCCAACAAGAGGACTTTCGTGCGTTTTGGAAAGATTAATTTTGTACAAGGGCGATCCAGGATTTGTTTTCCCTGTGTCCGGATATTTATTGTGACTAAGCCCCCCCACCCCCCACCCCACCCCCCAAAAAAGACACACAAAATAAAAAAAACATCTGATTTAATTTCAGGTATGAAAATTTGATGAAGACTTTAATTGTTATATAACAAATAATACAGATATTTGTATTTGTTAAGAATATCTTCAAACAATTTTCTGTGGTTTAAGGTGGACAAGAAAATGCTGTCCTAGTAATGCAATACGGTATTTATGTTAAAGAAAATTATTGATATGATCTTCTTGTTTTGAAAAGAGAAAATGAATTTTGATAAGGATCTCTCCATGATGGTTTTCGTTATTAACAATTTTGTTCAAAGAACAGATCTGTAAACCTTTATATATATATTGCATGTATTATTGCTAAAACAATGGTTTTCGAGGGGTGAAAATTTTCAATGTTACACTCAACTACATGCAATATTTATTATATTATACTAAATATAACAGTGAACCGTGCGCGCATAAATTCTGCGCAGTCGCTATTTTTTGGAATATCACCCGTCGTCAAGCACTGTTGCCTGTTGCTACGCTGGAGGGCGTGGATTTATTATTCAGCGGGTAATAGTGTTTTTTAACAAATGTTTCTCGACCAATCAGATTCAACTAATTTACATGAAAGTATAATATTACTAAATATCACTTGGAATGTTTCAATGCAGGTGTAAATTTCAATGTTCATACTCTTTTGTAACGATTAAGGATATAAAGTACATGTATATTCTAATTCGGCTCAATAGATTTCAATCCGTTAAAATATTCCAACCAGTTTAATTCAGAATAAAATTGAAGACATTTATCGACGAGTAGTTTAATGTTAAAAGATTGTTTTTGAAATTATCTTATAAGTGACAATTTTACAATTTGGGGAAAAAAATAAAATACATAAAATCGTTAATGTGAATTGAGTTTATCAGACATTCTTTTCATTATTCTTGAATGTTTATTAGAATTGAATAAACTTTAAAAATGTAAGGTTAACTTTGTAAAATCCTCAATGAGCATAAAGGTACATGTACAACTTGTACTGCTATTTTAGATTTACTTACATTTACAGACAATTTCCAATCATTACATTATAAATAATGACACTTTTTGGAGATTAATGTCTCGATAATTAGAACATGATTAAGATAGATAGATACTTAGTATTTATTATGCTACATACGTTGTTACAATGCATTTCTGACAAGATAATATTTAGATATGTATATAAAAGTTTAGCACTAAACATTCCTATTAGAATTTACAAAATGTCGGAATAAGTCAGTTTTCGAACGACACTTAATAAATTGCACATTTGTATACCAAGGGAAACCCAGGAAAGCCAAGAGCTTATTTCCAATATAGTCCTTATACTTATACAGTCATGTATTTGTATATATACCAAATCTTTACATGATTGTATACTAAGTAATCGTAATTAACTTACAATAAAATAAGAATAATAAAACATGACCTGACTATTACAGTTGGCAATAC
>NW_026923910.1:0-23241 GCF_032062105.1 Saccostrea cuccullata
TTCTGTACATTTTGACTCTTTAACTCGGAGATAATAGTTTTTTCATTTGTTTGACTGCTTTCTATGTAAATAAGGTGGAATTTTTAAGAGTCAACTTCTAAAATCTAGATGCAGAAGAATTTTCCTTTTCATAAAAGGAATTGAATTTACTATTCAAAAATATAAACGATACTTCATTATCCTACCACCGTTGACGGTAGCCTAGTGGTAGAGCGTTCGCTTCGTGATCGGGAGGCCCGGGTTCGATTCTCGTTCGCGGCGCCTCGTCAAACCGAAGACGTAAAAATAGGTAGTGACTGTTCCTCGGCACCAGAAGTGAAAGTCACGGGTCTTTCGGATATGACCTTAAAAACGTAGGTTGCGTGTCCCGGTATGCGCTGGCTCGATAAAGAACCCCTCTGCTCAATGACCCTGAGTGCCGAGTATAGGTCTAAATTTGATGCCCTTTACCGGCATACGGTGACGTCTCCATATGAGTGAAAAATTCTCGAGAAGGACGTTAAACAACATACAATCAATCAATCATCATTATCCTACCCTTTATTGTGGTTTTTTTTTTTGCAATAGTATCGCTTTCTGGGCTACATTTGAAACAAAACCAAGAGGAGTATGGTAAATGAGCAAAGCTTTTTAAAAAAATACCCCCTCCAAGAAGAAAAATTTAAAATTTCAACTACATGGAATCAAGGAAAGCTCGTCTCATACAATTTGTAAAAATATATGGTAGTATCGTCTAGTCGAAACATCCATCCATTTATTTATAAATTGTCCTTTAAAACATCCACTTTGGAAAATTAACATAATGATTTTTAAAGACATTTATGCTTGCCATTATATATGTAATATAACGAAGAGTTACGTCATTGTACTGCAGTTCCAAAACTATGGTAATGTTTATTAGAACAATGTGACCTTAATTTGTGCGAAAAACTATGTGAGCTTGAAAAGTTTGTTGAGCTGTATAATGTAAATCAAATACGGAAAACCATGTGCTTATGATCCATTTCCATGCGATTTAAATGTCTCCGCCCCTTTGCTGCGACTTTAAAATCGAAAGCGGCCCAGTTCAATTTTCCGGAATTTATAGCTTAAACAAGTTCTTTTCAATAGCGTTGTATGTAATTATAGAAATATGCATGACGAAAAATTCTAGAAATAAATATCAAAAGCATATGCTTTCACATTAATCATAGATTAATTTAGCGACATATTGTAATGTTAAGCTTAAAATGGGTAGCCGAAAAGGTTCCAAATAACGTCCTTAAGTGCAGTCATTCTTTGACGGAACGTAATTTTTTTTTTTAAATTGACAACTAGAGAAAATACCTTCCATGTTGATGAACATATAATAAAATCTTGTTATTTTTTCTTTTAAAAGATATGAAATTTTTTTTTGTATAGAATTGTCTTAAAGGAAATTAGATTCATTAATTAATTCAACAATGAAATTTTATTTTTTGTCATCAAATTATACTTTCTGCAATATTAATTTATTTGTGTTCAGTTTATTTATGTCAATACTATTTGATAAAATTTGTTTTCTGCTTGAAATATTTTTTTGTATGACAATTCCGTCTGTTAATGATTTTTAAAGGGCATTATAATAATTTGATCTATAGACATGCATCAGCTTTTTAAAGAAAACTATGTTGATTATGTCGGTTGATCTACAGGTATAGTTTTGTCATTAGTGGATTCAAAAGATCCCCCTTTTTATTTTGTCATTATTGGAATTAAGATTGTTCATCTGTTGTTGGACATGAGTGCATGATATATTTTACCATAATACAAGTATTTCTAGTCTACTAATGGTACAGTGAAAACTGTCTAATCTAACACCTGTGTAATTCTTCACACTGTTGATTCCGACTGAAAATTTCTTTCCCATTTTACAAATTCTAATGTTATTTTTACACTTTTCAATCAGGTTAACTGTCAGTTCTAACAAACAATTGTCTCCCACAGCATGTCGGATAAGACAGGATTCACTATACCTATGAAATATGGCAGAGATATTCCAGACTTGGTATTAAGGAAAAATTAGTCAATCAATCAACTAAATTAATCACTGTAAAACAAACATAAAGCAATCATAAATTCGAAGATATTTTTGGATAATGCAGATTAGTCAAGTTTATTTACTACAATGTTTATAAAAGTAACAATGATATTTTTAATGATAATATATATATATTTGATAATTAATTCATTTTCACATTTTAATAATGTATAAAATTTTACACAGATCAAAGATTTTACTTACCAGTAATCAAATTGGTAATTTCAGGGTAACAGTATTTTGAAAGACTACATTCATAACTTAGATTATCCTCTTTCAGTGACACATACAGTAGCTAATAAGCAAATAATTATCAGTAATGATTTTTATTCATGCATCCACTATATGTGTCAATGGCCAATATTTCCCAATAAAATCAAACTTTGACTTGGAAATACTAGTATATAATTATGCTTTTAATAAGGAGAATATCTGCAGACTTCAAAGCACTGAATATTTTCATAAGAAATGACTTCATATGTTTGAAATTAGACAAAAAAATGACGTAAATTTCTAATTTCCATGATTTTTACAGAAAAAAATGTATATATAACGTCGATATTTTAAGGAAATGTCAGCGAGCGCAGGTCTGATAATAGGTTATATTTTGATATAATGTGTAGAATGATAATATCAATGAAATATGTAAATATCGTTCCTGAGCAAACTTGCGCTCTATAAATTTTAATGCTAAAATTGTTGAAATTTTGTCCATTTTGTCGTCTTTCTTAAAAATGATATAAAATTGGACTAGTTTGTGACGTCATAAAAAAAAATTGTCAATACAGTACTTTGAAACCCAAAATATGTTCTTATAATTTATATTTCTGATACAATTTATAAAATTTATTATATTTCAAGAATTTTTCAAAAGAATTTATGGATACTTAAGCTCTAAAAGTTGGATCCCATGTTTTGCGCAAAAAAAAAAACAAAAAAAAATTTCTCATTTGCACATCACCATTCTCATATAAATATTACCATTCTCAAATAAATATCACCATTCTCATATTATTATCACCATTCTTCTATAAATATCATCTTTACTTTTTTAGCCCCAAGATGGAAACCTAAGTCAAGACCTTTTAAGGGGGATAATATGATTGTCGCATCAGTTGGAGGCAACGTAAGAATTCGTTGTCCAGCATACGGGAACCCAAAGCCAAAAACAACCTGGTACAAAGAGGAGAACTTGATCGATGCCAGTCAGAGACCAAAGGTTTGAGATTCCAGAATTTCAAAAGGATCTCAATCTTTTCAGGGCAAGGTTAAAGCTATATAAGGCGTATCTGAGCTTTAAATAAAAATACGAAATTAGGTGTAAATAAATGAGCATCATATTTGTTATTTACGTTAAAATTCAAATTTTCACCAATTTTGATCTTGAATAATTCTGTGTTTGCGCTGATCCTGATTTGAATTGTTTGAAATGGATTTTAGAGCTTGAATACTACTCGTTATCTCCGATGTTACCGATTAGTAAAAAGAAATATATTATCCTAATCCTCTTTATCCCAAAATTCTGTTTTAAAGGCGGAGATTTTTTACCGAGTGGTAAATTCCAGGTGAGGAAGGGGCTTATTTTGTACAGGTGTGAATGCCTTGGTGGCTAGCAGTCTACCTTTGGTCATCTGTCTTCTAATCCCTATACACAGGAAGTGATTTAATACACAGTGAAATACCCCAAGTGTCAAACTTTACCTGTGTTGGGGATTTTGAAGCAATTTTAAATTAGAAGTGATAAGTTGTAAGGAAAGTCTAAAAAATCTAATAGTATATTGTTCAAAGTATCAAAAATTAATTTGAATGTCCCCACGAGTCCCATACAAGATGTACACAGTGACCAGTAAGTAATTTCAATCAAGTTCCAGCATCCAATGATGGACCTTCAAGCACTTGATTCACAGGGCTACCTAGACCAGGTATTTTTGAAGGTGGTGCTAAAAATGTCTGCCTTTAAATAACTATTTTCATCTTTGATTGTATCGGTGTATATTATTGTTTTATTTTCTATAATCCGTGATCGGGAGGTCGAGACTTCGTATCTCGGCCGCGACTGACCTAAGTGAATAAAAAATGGGTAGCAACTGTTCCTTCGCCATGCGCTCGGCACTTTGAAGTGAAAGTTGTTGGTCCTTCGGATGAGACCTTAAAAACCGAGACCCCGTGTCAGCGACAGGCGTTGGCACGATTAAGATCCCTTACTGCTCAATGGCCCTAATTTAAAGCCCTCCACCAGCATACGGTGACGTCTCCATATGAGTGAAAAATTCTCGAGAGGGACGTTAAACAATATACAATCAATCAATCATTATTTGCTATAATTTCAGACAAAATCCAGACAATTTGCCTTGAGTCTTAATAATGTACAAAATTGTATTCTTGCATATTATTTTTTTTATACTTTGCCTTGAGTCTTGATGATGTACAGACATTGTATTGATGTATACTATTTTCTTACACTTTGCCTTGAGTCTGAATGATATACAGATATTGTATTGATGTAAATTATTGTTTTATTTGGCATGATTTCAGACAAAGGTCAGGCACTTTGCCTTGAGTCTTAATGATGTACAGACATCGGACAGTGGGAAATACAAATGTGTGGTCCAAAATTCTGAGGGCAGCTTAGAATTCACATTCATTTTGAATGTTAAAGGTAAGGGTAAATTAGTTCCTAATAGGTCAGAACGTACAGTTTGCTTAGTTTTTCAAAACAGAAGATGATTTAGAGGGCTGGGTGGTTGTCGCCATTTTCATACTATTTTGATCTCCTTTAGAAGCGCTCCATATACTCATATATTAAATGATCAAATTTAAAAAACAAAAATATATGAATTTTCTTTAAATTTTCTCAAATTGATACTAAGTAGTTGACAGCCTAAGATATCGTATCTAAAAAAAATAAGTTATATCTGATGATTAATTTGTTGAATCACCCCCAGCCCCCAAAAGGGAAAGATTAAAAATTAGATTTTATATTTAAGGAACAGGACAGATAATTTACTTTTAAATTTTAAATGATATCGGATTTTTACATTAAGAATCCCCCGTCTGGCCTCTGATGGTGAAGGGGCCACAGAATACCACGGTGATGGAGGGAGAACGGGTGGTGTTTGAATGTCTTTCCTTGAATGACCCACATGTATCTTATCAATGGATGAAATGGAATACTGACGGCGGTGACGTAGGCGGATCCAGTAAATATGTAAGTGTGAAACGAATCACTCCGAATGCACTACTCAAAATTAAAATGAATACAAAGAAAGACAATTCACAAGATTCTTATCAAATATTTTACAAATGAATTGTAATGTAATGAAACCAGTATTGGAAATTATTCTGGATATTGTAGATCACAAAATTTTCGCAACACCTTATTTTCGCGAGATAGTTATTGACTCATGATGAGATAGACAAAATTTTTACGAATTATATATAATATTGTTACAATGCTTAAAATTATCATAATTGTCAAATACTTTAACATCCTTTTTTTCTATTGCTTTAAAATAATGTATCATAGCTTTTGTTTTCAAAAACAACATTTGCCAATTGTCACTAGTATTTGGAAGTGTTGTGAGATGTGTTGTATTTGTATTGTTTCATCTTGTATATTATTAGTAACATTAAGTTTCTTGAACATTCCAGAGTGGTCATTATGTTTGGTCATTTTTTCTAGAACATTCTTGAACTTTATTCATGTCCAGAACTTTCCAGGAATATCATGTATTTACAATTTCTAGAATATTCTAGATTTATGATACTGTATAAATACCCTGTCAATTCGATGCATAAATAATTGTGGATACATTGTCGTATAAGCATCATTGAGGTATTACTGGGATATAATTTCACTGGGACATTGTGTGCAGCAACGGACACTCTGATGTATGTATTTTTAGATTTTTGCTAAGTTTGTACTTAATGATTTGTATATTACTGTAAATAAATTATTGTTGAGTTTAATTTGTGTTATTGATCTTTGCTGGCAATTCGGGTAATTCTGACCCATAACAGAATTGGGGGCTCGTCCGGGATCAAGAATTTCTTGCACTTTTGCAGTTCATTGTCAGAATTTTGTTAATAAAATTGTTAAATTTGACTATAAGCCAGCAAAAATCAACATGGTATTTTCGGTCACAAACTTTCTTAGTTCGCCAAGTGTTCAGGTTTTTGATACGTTAAAAAAGGATGACTTGATCGCATTAGGTTTGCATTTTGGGTTAGATGTTAAATCCTCTCAGAGAAAGCAAGACATTAGAATTAAGGTTGCAAACAAACTAGTAGAAGAAAACATCTTTGAAAAATACGATCTTCCAGAATATACAGATAGATCAGAGTTAGGCTCTTACAAAATGACAGACTATCAGTTTCAATTAGAGTTAGAGAAAATGCGATTTGAAAGAGAAGAGCGAGAAAGAGATAGAGAAAGAGAAGAACGAGAGCGTGAACGAAAATTTGAATTAGACAAATTAGCAGCAGAAAGAGAAGAGCGAGAAAGAGAGCGTGAAATGAACTTTGAATTAGAGAAATTAAAATTACAAAACCAACCAGAACCGTCATTTGTCAAGAATGAATTTGACGCAGCAAAAAATATCAGATTAGTTCCAAAATTTCAAGAAAAATCTGTAGACAAATATTTTCCCCAATTCGAGAAAGTCGCAGAAAATCTTAAATGGCCACAACACGTTTGGTCAACAATGTTACAAAGTGTACTGGTTGGCAAAGCAGCTGAGGTATACTCTGCACTAGGGGTAGCTGAGAGTTCAGACTATGAGAAGGTCAAAGCAGCAATATTAAAAGCATATGAATTAGTACCTGAAGCATATAGACAAAAATTCAGAAAGTATAGGAAGTTTGATAACCAAACATTTGTTGAATTTTCACGAGAGAAAGAAGATTTATTCGATCACTGGTTTAGATCTAAGAAACTTGATAAAACTTTTGCTAATTTGCGCCAAGTCATCCTGGTAGAAGAGTTTAAGGAATGTGTTCCTCAAGATTTGAAAACACATTTAGAAGATAAGAATGTGAAAACTCTTGAAGAGGCAGCAGTCATATCTGATACTTATGCTCTATCTCATAAAAAGAATTTTGTATCAAGATCTCAGACTAGCAGCAATTCTACCAATTCAGACACATATAAAAAGAGTGGTTCAGGGTCTCAGTCTTTCACAAGTTCCCAGTCTCCATCCCAAGGTGGTTCTAAGTCCGGTCCAGGACGTTTTGAAGGATCTTCTGGAATAGGGTCGCTTCCTACTTGTAGTTATTGTAAGAAAAAGGGTCATCTGATCAGCGAATGCTTTAAACTTAAGAGAAAAAATGACTTTGATAAAACTCAACCACATGCTTGTGCGGTAGTTAGAGGTGATAGAGAAGCCTTAGTTTCGATTTGTTCTGACACTCCTGATGTCCAGGGTTCACAGTCCAGTTCTATTGATTCTATGGAGGATTATAAGCCCTTTATGTCTCAGGGATTTGTTTCACTCGGTGACTCTAGCGAAATAAAACCTGTCCAGATTTTGAGAGATACTGGTGCTGCACAGACGTTATTGTTAGAGGGCGTGCTTCCTTTGTCTGAGCAGACTTCTACTGGTGGGTCAGTTTTATTACAGGGTGTGGAGCTAGGTGTCATTGATGTTCCCCTGCATAGAATTAGTTTGAAGTCAGATTTAGTTACTGGACCTGTTATCGTAGGTGTTCGACCTACTCTTCCCGTTCCAGGCATTTCTTTGTTGCTAGGCAACGATTTAGCTGGTGGAAAAGTTGTACCAGATCCTATAGTTTGTGAGAAAATCACTCCAGATGTTATGTGCGATGATGAAGATGATGACATTTATCCAGCCTGTGCTGTTACTAGAGCGATGGCCAGAAGACGAGAAATGGAGGCAGACCATACTCAAGCCTTTGACGAGACGAATTCCTCTGTTGATATTGATTTGAATGCCACTTTCTTATCTGACCTTGATGGCACTCAAACAAGCATGGAACCACACAATATCAAGAAGCAAGAGAAGAAAGAATTTTTACCAAAATTTGGTGGTGAGGATGATGTTAGCCAAGGCAAGGACATCCTCAGCCGAGAACGTTTACTCTCTGAACAAAATAAAGACCCAGATATCATTCAACTTAGTAAGAGGGCACTTCCACCAGAAGAGGCTATTAAAGTTGGAGAATGCTTTTATATGAAAGATGGCATCCTTATGCGAAAATGGCGACCACCTGACGCTTCTCCAGATGAAGTGTGGCGTGTTGTTCACCAGATAGTGGTCCCAGCTGCTTATCGTCGAGATGTCATGAGTTTAGCTCACGATACACCTATGGCAGGTCATTTAGGTGTCAATAAGACTTATAATAGGATTTTGAGTCATTTTTATTGGCCTAAGCTATGAAAGGACGTTTCTGAGTTTTGCAAGTCATGCCATGTCTGTCAGATGGTAGGTATACCAAATCAGAAGATACCATCTGCTCCTCTCCAACCCATTCCAGCTTTTGAAGAACCGTTTAGTCGAGTGTTGATGGATTGTGTAGGACCTTTGCCTAGGACTAGATCTGAAAACCAGTATTTACTTACCATTATGTGTACATCCACTCGATTTCCTGAAGCCATACCTCTTAGGAATATAAAGGCAAAGAGCGTAGTTAAGGCCCTAACCAAGTTTTTCAGTTTTGTAGGAGCACCAAGGCAATTCAGTCGGATCAAGGCTCAAATTTTATGTCGGGGTTGTTGCAGCAAGTCATGCATGAGTTGGGTATAAGGCAATATAGATCAACTGCTTATCATCCTGAGTCCCAGGGGGCGCTAGAACGTTTTCACCAGATAAAAACAATGCTGAAGACCTATTGTTATCAGTATGAAAAAGACTGGGACGAAGGGGTTCATCTTTTGCTATTTGCTGCACGAGAAGCAGTCCAGGAGTCTCTTGGGTTCAGTCCTTTTGAATTGGTGTTTGGTCATACAGTTAGAGGTCCTTTGAAATTGTTGAAGGAAAAGTGGCTGACTGAGACTAGTGATCTTAATCTTTTAGATTATGTGTCTGATTTCAAAGAAAAACTTTACAATGCTTGTAAATTAGCACAAGGAAATTTAAAGAGTTCTCAGATGAAAATGAAAATGTGGTATGACAAAGATGCCAGAAATAGGGTGTTTAAGCCAGGTGATAAGGTTCTCGTATTTTTACCTATTCCTGGTCATCCTTTACAAGCCAGATTTTATGGCCCTTATGAAATTGAAAGCAAGATCAGTGATGTAAACTATGTAGTTAAGACACCAGGTTGACGTAAAGAGAAACGGGTTTGTCACATTAACATGTTAAAAGAGTATTTTGAAAGGTGTGACCGAAATTCTGTAAAACCAGTTTCCACTTTAGCCAACGCTAAGACTGTTCAAAATTGTATTGAGAGTGATACGAGTGTAGAGATGAGTGAGAAAGATTGTAATCAGAGTGTCCGCTTGAAAAACTCAGAAATTTTGGCTGATTTTGATGCAAAACTTGGACATTTGAACATTCACCAAAAAGAACAAGTTAAAAACTTGATGAATGAGTATCATCAAATCTTCTCGAATGTTCCAAAGAAAACTAATGCAGCTTGTCATGATGTTATAGTTGGCGACGCTCTGCCTATCAAACAACATCCGTACCGTCTCAATCCATTAAAATTACAGTACCTAAGAAGGGAAGTGCAGTATATGTTGGACAATGACATTGTTGAACCTAGTAAAAGTAATTGGAGCTCACCGTGTATTCTTGTACCAAAACAGGACGGTTCCTACCGATTATGTACAGACTTTAGAAAGGTGAATTCTGTTACCAAAACTGATTCATATCCAATACCTAGAATTGATGACTGTATTGACAGCATTGGAAACGCGAAATTTGTCAGTAAATTTGACCTGTTGAAAGGCTACTGGCAAGTGCCGTTAACAGAAAGAGCAAAAGAAATATCTGCTTTTGCTACACCAGATGGACTTTACCAAAGTAATGCCCTTTGGCATGAAAAACGCACCGGCTACATTCCAAAGGATGATTCACTCCCTTCTTCAAGACCTTGAGGGATGCGAGGCCTACATTGATGATGTCATCATATACAGCAACACATTGGACGAACATATCCGAATCATGCGTGCTTTATTTGACATTTTAGCTAAAGCAAATTTAACTGTGAACCTTGAAAAGAGTGAATTTTGTCATGCTTATGTAGAGTATTTAGGTCATAAAGTAGGTCAAGGTTATGTTACACCCATTATGGCTAAAGTGGAAGCTATTGTAAAGTTTCCGATTCCTACAAACAAGAAAGAATTGATGAGGTTTTTGGGCATGGCTGGGTTTTACAGAAAATTTTGTCCAAATTTTTCCTCAGTAGTTAGTCCACTTACAAATCTTTTACAAAAGAGGGTTAACTTTGAATGGACAAAGGACTGTGAAAAATCATTTCATAAAATCAAATCTGTCCTTATGAGCAATCCAGTTTTGTCAACTCCAGATTTTTCTAAGCAGTTCAAGCTTACTGTTGATGCTAGTGATGTTGGAATCGGGGCAGCTTTGTTTCAAGAACATAGTGATAATGTAGATAGAGTTGTTTCTTATTTTTCAAAGAAACTTACAAAATGTCAACAAAAGTATTCCACCATTGAAAAGGAATGCCTTGCTTTGTTGTTAGCCTTACAGCATTTTGATGTTTATCTGAATGTTACTTTGCATCCAATTCTTGTATATACGGATCACAACCCCCTGACATTTTTGCATAAATTGTCAAACAAGAATCAAAGACTGACTAGATGGAGTTTGTTGTTACAAGAATACAACATAACAATTAAGCATATCAAAGGCAAAGACAATATTATTGCAGATGCCATGTCAAGAGTATCATAAACATACTAGATTTTGTATTAATGTACATAAATTTTATTTTAATACTACGTTTTCATTGACATTCAAACTTTTTAAGGGGGAGGTTGTTTGTGTTGTATTTGTATTGTTTCATCTTGTATATTATTAGTAACATTAAGTTTCTTGAACATTCCAGAGTGGTCATTATGTTTGGTCTTTTTTCTAGAACATTCTTGAA
Organism: Saccostrea cuccullata; assembly: GCF_032062105.1. Taxonomy (NCBI): domain Eukaryota; kingdom Metazoa; phylum Mollusca; class Bivalvia; order Ostreida; family Ostreidae; genus Saccostrea; species Saccostrea cuccullata. The sequence goes on from NW_026923910.1 coordinate 11,132, forward strand.
TTTTATTCATGTCCAGAACTTTCCAGTAATATCATGTTTTACAATTTCTAGAATATTCTAGATTTATGATACTGTATAAATACCCTGTCAATTCGATGCATAGATATACTTAGTCGTATAAGCACCACTGAGGTACAACTGGGATATATTTTCACTGGGACATTGTGTTCAGCAACGGACACTCTGATGTATGTATTTTTTGAGATTCTTGCTAAGTTGGTACTTTACGTTTCATACACTTATTATATATTACTGTAAATAAATTATTGTTAAGTTCAAATTGTGTTATTGATCTTTGCTGGCATTTAGGGTTATTCTGACCCATAACATCTGCAACCTTTAAATCGAAAGCGGTCCAGTTCAATTTTCCGGGATTTATGGCTTAAACATGTTCTTTTCAATAGTGTTGTATGCAATTATAGAAAAATGTTTGACGAAACATTCTAGAAATAAATATCAAAAGCATATGCTTACACATTAATCATAGATTAATTTAGTGATATATTGTGATGTTAAGCTTATCACTATTAAAGATTCTCCAATATATATACATACGAAGGCTGTTCGGAACTTATTGAGACAATTAGATTTACTCCATAAAGGACGAAGATAATTTCATGAAAATTCATCACCACTTTATAAAGAACGAATATAAAACCTATGATAATAAGTAAAGTGTCGGTCAAATGATAAACATGCATAAGTCTATCGACCCGGAGTAGCGTCACTACGTCATTTAACGTCACGTCAGTCGGACATGGTTCGCATGTAAAATGACCGGGAAGCTTTTAATACTTTTCCTTTTTTGCTATTTCATATAACATTACAAAAATCAGTCTCTTTTTTAAACTATTTTTTAAAGAATGTTTGCTGCTGCTTCCCCAGTGTAAAATTTTCATTTGTGGAAAGGATGACTTAGCATCATGCAGTGCCGATTCATGTGACGCGAGTCAACGGTATAAATACCGCAACAATATAAATATCGTACGTAATAACTGATAGTCGTACGGAGCTTTCGATTTTAATCTGGTTGAATTAATTGCAAAAAATAATGTATACCCAATGAAATAACAAACCCTGACACATTATTTTTTCTCCTTGTTATTCTTTCAGCAGGTCGTTCAGTCTGGAAAAGAGTTCTACATTGCGCTAAACAAAATTTTAGGTATGTTGGCTGCTCCGTACGAAGGACGAATAGGGCCACATAAAAAATATTTGTATCTCGTAATTACGAGAAAAGATCTCCTTATAACGAGAAAAGATCTTGTTATTACGAGTTAATTATCTCATAATTACGAGAAAAGATCTCGTTATTACGAGTTAATGATCTCGTTATAACGAGAAAAAGATCTCGTAATAATGAGAAAAGATCTCGTTATTACGAGTAAATTATCTCGTTATAACGAGAAAAGATCTCGTTATTACGAGTAAATCCTCTCGTAATTACGAGTTAATTATCTCGTTATAGCGAGAAAAGATCTCGTAATTACGAGAAAAGATCTCGTTATTAGGAGTTAATTATCTCAGCTTAATAAACATTGCAGGATCTCATTGTTACTTAATCCCAGATCGAAGCACAATTTAATAACTTCGTCCTCTTCACACACATTTTTATTAAAGAAAAAATTCCAAGATAATGGCACAAATATATATTTATAATTATCTCGTAATTACGAGATCTTTTCTCGTTATAACGAGAAAATTAACTCGTAATAATGAGATCTTTTTTCGTTATTACGAGATCTGTTCTCGTCTCGTAATAACGAGATGATTAACTCGTTATAACGAGATCTTTTCTCGTAATTACGAGAAAATTAACTCGTTATAACGAGATATTTTCTCGTTATTACGAGATAATTAACTCGTAATTACGAGATCTTTTCTCGTAATTACGAGATCTTTTCTCGTTATAACGAGATAATTATCTCGTAATTACAAGAAACGATCTCGTAATTACGAGATAAAAATATTTTTTTATGTGGCCCTATTCGTCTTTCGTAGCTCCGCCCTTGACGTTAAACATCCAGTTTTACATTCTTACCAGATTTCTCTACCGCGCTTAATCTTTTTATGATCTTCCTGATATTCCTGATCAAAATTCTAACAAAGAGGCACAACAGTAATTTGAAATAAAACTGAAAAATTATACACATAAACTGAATTATTTTCGCTCTTATTATGAGTCCACGAAGAGTTAGAACGTTGGTGATACATATTTTGAATATCTGATTTCGTGACTGCTCCGGGTACCCCTACTATTGACACATTTATATACCATTGCACAGGAAATATTTAATATTTGTAATTTATTTTTTGCTTTTATTAATTTTTAGTGTATGTCGAACGTATATGCAAATTTTTACCGAAATACGTTCATTAGAAAGCAAAATATACACAGTGTCTCAATGATTTTCGAACAGCCCTCGTATGTGCTATCATTTTCAATCTTCAGAAGCTTTACAAAAATGTACACACATCGGTATCCAAGTACTATTGCTTGTGACGTCAAGGTAAGTGGAAGCTACATGAAAAATGTCTGTATGACGCCATAGATAAAATAGTGCAATCTTGAAAAAAAATACAGGAAATTTACGGGTAATTTAAACAAAAAGACTTTATTCCATTGATATAGCTCATGAGATATCGTTTTCATACTCCACACTTAAGTGCCGTTATGAAGTCACAATGTTTTTTGCGTTAGCGTTATGAAGTAAACTATAGCGTAGTCCCATATAAAAAGCAGTGTAAAACATCGTTTGTTAAGTGTTAAACATTTGTTAAATAGAATCTCTCATGATTTTTTGGTGGATATAATTTTTATCCAACTGGTTGTGTTTTATCCCCTCGCCAAGGCTCGGTGATGAAAAACACACGACTCGTTGTTTAGAAATCATATCCAATACAAACCATGGTCGATCCTATATTTTTTTTCCATGTTTACCCTTTTATACCTTGGATATAGCTCAAGTGATATCGCTTTCGTATCCCACAGTAGTGACGTCACCGTGTGTTTGGCTTAAAAATACGATATGATTGCGTATGTAACCTTCTTATTATCGCATGACATGTAACATGTATCATTTAATTTAAATCCACGTCCGTTGAAATTATAGCTTGTCACTTCTGTAATGTATTAGGATATTCTGTATCGAGGATTCATACACTTAGTGACTGTATATGTATTATCTTTGAATTGAGAAGAACAAAGTATTCTATAGGTTTCAGGGTTAGTGTTTACTATTGTTAACACAACAGTTTTTGTATAGGTTTTTCGTTTGATCGTCCTCTCTAAATAATTATTCAATTCATAAAAAAATTGAACTCCTGTTTTGATTTCTCGGGTTATACGTAAATAACAATTTTTTGGGAACTATTCAATTAAGAACGCCTACCAAACTTTTTTTCTGAAACAAGAGAACGAGATATTGGAAGAGGGCTACGCAATTATTCTTTTAGGAGAAGTCAAAATGAAACAATGTCAAAAATACAAAAACCAGCTTCAACAATTAGAGCAACAGCTATTCAAGATATATCACAAATGGAATCAATATAAAACCAAAGATGTATAATATTTCCGATAGAGGACTAACAGATTTGGAAATCATGTCATTGTCTAATGGTCTAATATTTACATTTACAATGTCTTTGTCCGAGATAAAATTGCCAATAGTAAATGTTCTTTATTTCCCCCATCAACGTTTTGGCGCGGTTTAAAAAAAAGAACATGTGCAGGGCGGTACAAACAGCTAGACAAAAGCAGTGCTTGGAGCACGTGGATTTGCGGAATCAAAACATGTAAATAAAGGAATAACTGTCCGATTTTTCAATTTTATGAAGAAGATCAATCGATTGGCTTGCGTGATAGTTTTATGCATAAACGCCTTTGGCGTTTATGCAAATTATTATGCAAGCAATATAATGATCACTTGATGAAATCAAAAAATAAGACAGTTATTCCTTAAATATACATCCCTTTACCTCATGTATATAATTCACAGCTTAAAACGGATAATAAAGCATATAACTTGTATTCTGTGTCTCGGGCTATATGACTATTTTCATGAAAATGATACCAATGGATTTGATATAGTCTGCAGACGCAGAGCAAATAGACATTGTAAGAAATAAATCTCATTTTAACCCAAAACGAGGAAGAAATAAAAATTTAGATGCCCTTTGCGACATATTGCAAAATATTCATCATCCAGGAATATTCAACAGAATCTTTTTTAAGAAGAATAAAAAGCTCTTAAAAACTTCATTTTTTAATAGGCCGATAAAGGAGGCGGAGTTGTCTAACTCAATAAGGATTTCTACAAAATAAAATATTAAAATAAAATATTACAAATGTTGCAAGACAACAAATGTTATGAATGACTGATCTACTGCCATTAGAGGAAAACATTTACAAAAATGAAAGGTTTTACAGATAGGAAAAAGGAATACAAATTTTGAAGTAAAAGAGTGTCAATTTTATGGTTTACCTAAAGTACGTAAGTCTAACGTGATTAATGTCTTAGTCACATTTCCCGGTCGGTAGCCGTAGACTGGTGGTAGTCGGTTGTAATCCGTGGTATGGGCGATGTCCCAACATCGGTCTCCATCGGCCTAGTAGTCTTTAAAGTATCAGTCACAATATCCAGCGATGGGTTATACGATGGGCAACCAATGCGTTTTTATATAAAAACGGAATGGTTACTCGGCTGACTTATAAAGACCCAGCGATGCATTGCTAATCATAAAAAGATGTTCCAGGGTAATTGGCCGATGTATATTACATCGCTTATACATTGGTGATAATCGTTCGTACGTCAGTAGACTAGAGACCAATTTTTAGTCGAAAACCGACCGATGATCGGCCTATGTCTGTTGCCCACCACACTACCCCCTCTAGATTACCTCAGGTTTAACGGACACTTGACGATGCTCAACCATACAATGTTATGATGGGTTATGATGGGTTTCCGATGAGGAGCGATGTGGGATATCGTTGGAGACATTGCTGATTCTTAATTACATGCAAATAAAAATTTAAAATAAGTTATTCTTGCTGTTTCGGACCATAATTACCTCCAAATGAAAGGAACAGCGATGAGGAAAAGTCGCGCCTACCTATGCAACATTGACCCTAGGTTACCTGGAACAAAAGTGATATGCACCAATATTTACATCTACTTAGTGTAACGCTAATAAAAAGCATAAAATTACAAGTGATAAATACACGTAATTAACACACAAGACCAAATTACCAAAGTCATTCTGGCTTATGAATAAAAGGACTACGCCATTACACTTTAAACAAAGCGAAAAAGTATGTCTTTTATTCTATTCATTTGTATTTCTTTGTTGCAAAAATATAGTGTATCATTTTAGATTGAAAAATTAAAAAAAAAACTTTGATTATTGTTATCTGTTTTATTGTGAAAAATTTTTATTTTTCCGAATTTTGGTTTGTGAACAAACGAACTCTGGCGGAATGTTTGGATTAAGCTGTTCAAAAGCTGTTCTATCAATTGCAACCTACATGAAGGATAAGGCAATCCTTTATTAAAAGAATCAAAATTGCGAAAAATACAGGGGCTAAAATAGAAATATAACATTTTAATAATCATTTTTTGGAAGAGGCAGTCTCATAACTGCCATGGTGTTTGCATACACCAGTTATGAGTCTGCATCGTTCAAAAAATGATAATTCAAGGCTTTATTGTGAGTAGTCCGATATCAGGGATATCCATCTGAAAAAAAATGAAATTTAAAACATGAGTTCAATTGTTTATTGATTGAACAACCAACTTAAAAACTGCCTTTTTATCAGCAATTAATGCCAACCTTAAATTTAAAGAGAATACTTTTTTCTTCCCAATTCAACGACCATACTTATACAGGCTCCTCGTGTGGTGCATGTACAGTACAAATTGGAAAAACTATAATTTTAATGAGCGTGGATTTGAAGTGAAAGAAAACATGTCATGCGATACAGAAAGGTCATACGAGGCCTGTTCCATATATAATATCCTTGGAAATCAAAAGGAAACATAAAGCGCTTTCCAATGATTTAGTCTTAACTATTTCATTTTATTTAAAACATAAGTTTGTACAGCTCTGTTTTAGAACACATTATGAATATGGCCCTTTGTATACTGGAATATGGCAAATCCTATGAATTCTATAGCTTGCTTCTCTTTTCTGAAAGATGTTCTTTTTTAAAGTTTAGGAAGTGAACAAGTCAAAGGGTGAAAGATCTCGCGAATATTGTCGATGTGTCAAAACATTGCCTTTCTGTTTATCCTCAAAACTCCTTTACTTTTCATGGCATGGGGTTTGAATGCTGTAATGAAAGATTTAATTCTAGTGGATTCCTCGTTCTGGTTCCTTCCTGATTAAAAACTTTTCGTTTTTCTTGCAAAAATTGCTTTCTTAACCTTCTTCCTTCTTCTAAAAAATTGCCTCACCTAATGAGAATTTGAACAACAACACCACTAATGTTAGAGAAAATAGTACGAGGGTTGTCCCGTAAAATCGTGGACAAGTTGTCTAGTGTGAAAAATAATCATCACTGCATTCTGAAATTATTTAGTACATATTGTAGTAGTATACACAGCAAATTTCAGATAAATATATGCATAAATAAACAAATTATGAGATTTTATGCCATGTATTGTATAACCTTACGGCGCATGGATTATAACGTCAAAGTGTCTAAAACAGCGTCACGTTTTATCTTTGCTGAAAATGAAGTTGGATGAGTCCGACTTAAATTTAGGAATTTCATTGATACACATTCTTTAGTCTCCATAAACAGCCGAAGAACCAATTGGCACCCTCATTCGATCATCTGAAGATTTATAAGTAAGTTACGGACAATATTCTCACCATCATTCATCTAATAGAAAATCTCATATCGGCGGTCTACTGTGACAGCATCCTTTGCTATTACATGAGGATTTGTCCAATATGTTTTGTACTCCCCAGGGACTCGATCAGAAAAAACTTCGCTGTTTCATTTGTATACTTAAGATACGGTGATATTTTATAATCTTTTTTTCTTCTCTGGTCATTTCAAGTCTCTAAAGGTGTCATTACAACATAGAAATAAAACTGAAATGTTCTCCGGTGCGCCGTAACGTAATAAAACGTCCCCATTTTTCATGTGTTGTGTTTACCACTTTCCCATTTCGAATGATCGAGAAGCTGCCAAATATTAAGCAAATGCCTTAAAAGTTTTACAAAGACTACAAAATTGCTTGTGGAATAGAATTAGGATAATTTTAATCCAAATCTTATGTATTTAAAACTTTTATTTTGAATTCAAACTTGTGTATTCTTTAATTTAGTCTTTGTTTTTTGACCGTGCGCCGTAGGACAATACCTCGTGCACATTCAAGCATAATAAAATCTTTATTTTTGCCTACATTTTATCAAAAAAATTATCATGCAATGATAAATAAAGAATTACTGGAAAATTTTCAGCTTAGTGCGCCCATTACTTTTCGAGAAAAACGCTTTGTCCACAATTTTACGGGACAACCCTCGTATATACCGCTGTTTTGGTAATGTGCTCTTGAAATTCTTTGCTCTGCTCAAACCTTTGCTGTTTTAGTGAAGTGTATCTTACTGTTAATTTGTTTAAAGCAATGGGTTTAAGTTTCATTGTCTGTTTGAGTTTCAGAGAAACGTTGATAACATTTTGATTTTTTACAAAAAATTGTTTAAATATTTTACTTTTTTTTACTTTTCACTCATCTATTAAAACATGATATTTAACTGTAAAATATTTCTTTAAAACAGATTGAGCTACTGCAAACTCAATCAAACGTCATAATTGATAATTTGTTGAATTTATGCAAACAGAACATGAATGTAAGTTGTTGTTAGTCTTTGTCGCAAAGACGGAACCCATATTTGATGCCCATTACATCATTTTTGTTCATTTATGTCCTGTGCCTATTAAACAAAAATTGTTAGCTATTCATTTTACATATTTCATTAAAATTTTCTTTGATATAGTGAACAAGTTCTACAGTAGCTTAGATGAAGCATTTGATTTCACTCTAGTTTACTGATTGTTTACCATTCATTTTTAGTGCAGTGTCTCGAATAGCCCTTGCTTTCCAGCTTCTCACTATGAAACTATGAGGTGAAAAGTGGTCACATAAACTAAAACATTCAATAACGAGAAAAAGCCAGGCTTAATGTCATATGAATTCTATGTTTTGTGTCATAGAGCTCAGGGCATTATTTTTTGGACATCCCTCGTATACGCAATCACATGTACTGCATGCAAGGAATATTATATTGGTGAAACTGGCAACACTCTTCATGCACCCTGTACGTTGACATAAGCAACATATCAGTACACCTGAATATAGACAAATCCAGTTACACCTGGAAGCGAGTAATGAAAACAAAAACAATTCAAAAGGTTTCTATCTATAAACGCAGATGTGTCAGTGATATTCAGAGGCGGGAAAAACATTCTATCAGTATTTCTAAACCAAATCTTAATGTAGTCTCTTTTATAAATTACCTGTGATTTCCCTGTACTTTTCCAGATTGTATTATTTTATCTATGACGTAATATTGATTGATTGTGTATTGTTTAACGTCACTCTTGAGAATTTTTCACTCATGTGGAGACGTCGCCGTATGCCAGTGAAGGGCTTCAAATTTAGACCTATACTCGGCACTCAGGGCCATTGAGCAGTGAGGGTTCTTTATCGTGCCAGCGCCTACCGTGACACGGGACCTACGTTTTTAAAGTCATATCCGAAAGACCCGTGACTTTCACTTCTAGTGCCGAGCGCTTGGCGAAGGAACAGTCACTACCATTGTTTACGTCTTAGGTATGACGCGGCGCCGCGAACGAGAATCGAACCCGGGCCTCCCAATCATGAAGCGAACGCTCTACCACTAGGCTACCGTGATCGGTACTATGACGTAATAATATAAAAATTAAATGTTTCGCTTCTTACTACAGCCAAATTTACATGTAATCCTTAAAAAAAACGATGGTCTAAATGCAAGGATCCATGATGCAAACTTGTCAAGTTTTACAAACAACCCAATCCATGATTTTTGATAACGTAATGAAGTTTGACGTAAATACTTCTATGATGTGTAAATAAAAAAAAACTTATATACTCTATGACATGTCCTACATGTGAGGAAAATTATATAAAACAAACTGGAACGAAACGAGCCGACTATGTTTGCATGCAAAAGCAACTGATTAGGGATCCTTAAGGGTTAAGGAAAAACAAGCCATGAAGTGAAGACCTCGATTCTGTGGCAAAGGGCATTTTATATATTTCCTATTTGCAAAGTACAAGAAGAAAATGAAAAATAAGGAAACCAAAGAACAATATTTCATGAATCTGCTTCAACCAAAACGAATAGAACTTCCGGTTTTGAAACAATCGTCTTAGTCGGTTCAAGATTCAAATGTATCAATACTTTGATTTGTAAAAGTCATCGCCTTATGAAATAAGTGATAATGAGCAAGAATTTTGTTAAAAGCAGAAAAAAAAGATATGTTTACTTCAAATAAGTGTCAGGTTTTTAACCAAGTATATGTTACTGTAAAGACGAATGCTAACCCAACCATGTGCAGTGGCCTATCACCGTTTGTACTTCAACTGTGCAAAGGATGACATCAGAATAAAATTCATGATCCCCTCGTTCTTAGAAGTTTCAGACGAAAAAATAGTTTGTATTGAGCCATCATCTGATTGTCACAATTGTTTTAAAAGACGCAGATAGCAACGATCTGATATTTTCCACATATTTTTCCTTTCACCATATCAACATTAAAAATGCGACGTCATCAATTTATGTGTCATCAGATGTAATTTTTAATACATTTAAGAAAGCTAAAGTAAAATCGGTCTTTGAAAAGAAAGAACATTATTATTTTAAAAAAAAAATCTGATAAAATACTGTTTTAAATGACAAAAGAGTAACTCACCAAATTATTCTCCAGGTTTAAATCCCTGAAATAATAAAATAGATATTTTAACCCCTTTTGCTGCGGAAAGAACTTAAGATGCCTCTTCCCTGATATCCTGGCTACATCATAAATGTTGCATAATGTCTCTCTACTTTTATTCTGATTTTTACATAATTATTAAATTTTTAGGATTTTTTTTAATATAAATTAATAATTTAAACCTTTGTATATTTTCAAGTGTTGAATAAGTTTATCCTTTTACTTCATTTGTTCCATTAAAAAGCAAGGAATTCAGCTTTCAAATATGACTCTATAGTTCAGTTTCAATCTGAATTTGAAGGTTAAGATTATATTCCTTTGTCACTAATATGGACAAAAATGTAAGTGTGATTAAGTTTTATGATTTGCAATCCAATAATTTTACCGATATAATGACATAGAGGACATGCAAACCCTCCTCACGACAGAGCTTTAAACCCCTGTCGATTATTGCAAGATAATATTAATTTCCTGTTCACAAGAAGAGTTTAATTCGAATATAACGTAAGTTACTGCAATTTAAATCTGAATCGCTTTCCCACGTGGAATTTAATGCGAATAAGTTTATATTTACCTCTGCATTAAATTACTTTGCATAAGCTCCGGGGAATGTTAAGCGGAGCTAATTTGAATAAAATTAGGAGTTGGTAAGGTTAGGTGATAAATTCTCTAGATATTTTGACTATGACTTGATATTTAGTTATAGGGATAGATTATGGGTAGCTAGGAAAATGTTCCATAAAAATTTCTTTGCCTTCTCATAAAATGTTTTTTAAATGGATTTTAAAAAATGCTCACAATCGCAACAAATATCTTATTAATAAAACATCTGCAAATTGGATCCCGTTAGTTGGTTATGATTTTGACGTCCATGTTGAATTTTCTATATTACACCCAATTTAACTTGATGATAAGGTGTAAATCGTCTACACCGGGTGTAGTTAGGTGTGGAGAAATTAAGTATGCCCCTTGTTAATCGTGTAGAGTTATTCTACAAAAGTTTGCAGCCACAGAAAAATTATTTCCTCCTTTTAAAAAGAGATGTAACTAGAAACGAAAAAAAAAAATTATTTCTCCATTATTATTGAATTTATGTTTGCGTTGTACTGATTTAATTATATATGGTCCTTGATATTATATCAAATGGGTGTAAAATAAATGTTGGAAAACAAGAGTTAGCGTGTGTAGGTCTTTAACTTAGGAGAAAACATGAATTCATAAAGTAAGATGCTTCACGCCCGCATTTGAAATAAGAAGATAACGAATAGTAATCAAGCTCAAAGGTCTATGGAAACAATGCAAAACAGGAGCAGAGCAGAACAGGTACAATCGTCAAAAAGCATTCTCTGTAGACCAGTCCTGACCACCGTGTGCTCATTCTTATGATTAGATTCATGAAAAATCCTTAGACAATTCAGTATATAAGTATGAGATAATAATTAGTATGAAAAACGTAAGACAGCTTTCGACTTAATGAGTGTTTTTGCTGACGATCACTGTATAAACCATCATATTTTTTGCAAAATGATGACTTTATTGAGACTTTAAATATCCTTGTTTCATCAAATATCTGTCAAGAGCTTGCCTCCATTAAATATTGTTCGTGTGTGGCGAATGTTCTTGCGGTAACCTTTGTGATATAAATAGGTAATAACGGTATACTGCAATATAAGTAAGATGAGTTGAGTACGAAAATAATTAAGTCATCAAATTTATAGGTGGTGATAAGGCACAGTGAAACGAAAAACATAACAAATCTCTGAACAGGGCATATAACACGAAATTTCTTTTTAAAGATTTAATGAAGATTGATATTTATTGACATATCTATTAATAAATCAATTATACGCTGTACGCTTTTAAACTTTAAAGTAAACATGAATTTTTTACATGTCAATCTCTTTAAGGGGGGCGACTACAGTTTATTCTGTGTACAATAGTGAACCTTTAATTTTATACCATATATAACTTACATTATCGTCAGTGTACATGAAAATTTGGAGGAAATTACCGTATTTTTGGGGGCCGTGTCAAAATACAGGTAAATTTCTTAGGATTATATAGGAAAATGCCAATTTTTAGCACTTTAAACAAATTATTCAAATATACTATATACATTTTGTTC